>NW_003314351.1:442963-601941 GCF_000143415.4 Selaginella moellendorffii
CTAAGACTTTTTATTGGGATAAGAAAGTTAGATATACCCTTTTGGGGGAAAAATTACTTATGTTGCGATATAGTAAGTCAATGTCGTAAAAGGAAATGCTCATTGTCACGGAGGCCATCATTGGGACACCTAAACACTCTAGAACACCAAAAGGTGGTGTTTAGTGTCGCGAGGGCAATAGATAAGGCCCAAGGGATAAAGTCCCTAGCGAATGATGGATAGGAGTTGCTATCCAAATGTCCAAGGTTGTGGAGATAGGAGGAATCCGTCTACCTGATTTGGACAAAGCCAAAAATGGGATTTTGGCAAGGCTAGTGATGGGCATATGGAGGCCCATAAGTAGCAACGGTAATCCCGGTGTGTGGGATTATAAGGTGAGCATGCCCAAATTGAGGAACCACTCACTAAGCTATTGGGTAGGTTCATCCCTATAAATACTTGTTAAGGCATGGTAGAATGTGCAAAGCTAGCCTCTTAGTCTAGAGGAGAATAACCAAAGGAAATATATGAGGCCAAAGGGCAAGTAGTATTGGGATGGAACTGAACCATAGAAATCAAAGGGCATAACCAATGGTGGTTATGCAAGTTGGGAGTGGAGAATCAAAAGGGTGCTCAAGGATGTTGCTACTAGCGATGCCACCGCGATGCCACCGCGATGCCATGAAAAGTCTAAAATGTAGAATTATCCATGTTAGATTATATAGCAATTGGAAAGTTTGCAAAAGGAGAGGCCTTAGCAAGCTAAAGGGACAGATTTCCTTCGAAAGGTTCCCAAAGACAGTTCTAAGTAGCTGGATACCTAGAAAGCAAAGTGTAAATGGTTCATAGAATGCGCGAAATCAGAGTGGCACAGCAGAAGCGTGGTCTTGAAGCTTGCTATGAGGCGAGGCTATCAAGGTTGGGGAAGTAGTTCCCGAGTGTTCAAAGAGAGAGCTTTGAACGAAAGTTAATGATTGAGGACTTTCACGCTTATGCACGAACCATGTTACAGTGGCCGGCTGACTTGCTAAGTGAGATTGGCAAGTCGGGGGGAACAAATACCCTAGTTGAAGGTGATAACTTCAAAAAGGGTGGGCCATAGGGCCAAGCATGGAGGAGTCCATGCATGATCACAGATGTGTCAAGTGAGAGGACTTGGCAGTGTGGAGGAACTAGGTTCCTAAGCTGTGATCTGTAGCGCGTTTTAAATAAAAGTTGGTGCACCGGCGTGGGGAGTCACGCCAGGCATTCTGTGTGATGCCATCCGTAGATGTATATACGAAGGTTGGGTTCGAGTCCCGACCCTCTAGTGCTTGGGTTCAAGTCCCAACTCACTAGGGCGTGGTGATAGTTTGGAATATGAGGACACTCATATTTCGGTGGTCATAGACTCTCAGTGGGGAAACTGGTTTGGGCACACCCCCAAGCGAGGGATGCCTCAGAGTCGTGATGCACGGTTAGATTGCTTAGTGTGAAAGCTTGGCATATCTAGCTTGAATACTTTGGTGCAAATGGCACCAAGGACGTGGTGAATGAGATGGGGACACCCAGTCTTAGTTGTTATGGACCCTTGGCCGGAAGGGCTGGCTTGGGTGCACCGCCAAGTGTGGGGGATGCCCCCGGGGTCATGGTCAACAAGCTAAAGGTCTGGAAGACCTAGTACCTATTGGCAAACTTGTTAAGGTGTCAAGGTTAGATCACTAGGTGATTGTGAGACACAAAATCCCTAGGCCCCAAAGTGGAGCCGGAAGGGTGCCACGTGGTAGTGGCCGAAGTGAGAGCCAAATGAGCATAACACATTTGGACCAAAAGCTCCGACTTGAAAAGTCAAGAGCGGGAGTGGAACTCCCAACGAAGTGCTCGAGGAATGAGCACGAAGCGAGCAATAAGCGAGGCTCCAAAAAGGGACCCAAAAAGGACCAACACATGACACGTGGAAGTGTCCGAGATGGACCCGAGACAGAGTCCGAGATGGAGTCCGAGATGGACCCGAGATGGAGTCCGAGATGGAGTCCGAGATGGAGTCCGAGATGGACCCAAGAGGGAGTCCGAGATGGAGTCCAAGATGGACCCGAGATGGACCCGAGACGGAGTCCAAGATGGAGTCCGAGATGGACCCGAGATGGAGTCCGAGATGAACCCGAGACGTAGTCCGAGATGGAGTCCGAGATGGACCCGAGATGGAGTCCGAGATGGAGTCCGAGATGGAACTGAGACCGAGACCGAGACCGAGGCCGAGACTGAGACCGAGACCGAGTCTGAGGCCGAGACCGAGACCGAGACCGAGTCCGAGTCCGAGTCCGAAACCAGGACCAAGACCGAGTTCGAGCCCGAGGCCGAGTCCGAATACTAATACAGGTAGTTGGGTGAAAGCCCAAAGCGATCGTCCCCCAGGGGGGGGGGGGGGGGGGGGTTTGGGGGTTTGGGGGTTCCAAAAGTATAGTACGGAGAGTGTGGGGGTTGGAGCCCAGTGGAGCCAGTTTAGCCAAGAAGGGCCAGTTTAGCCCAGGAAAGGCCAGTTTGGCCTGGGAAGGCCATGCCCAGTGTTGGGTGATGAACTGACCACTGGGAAGTCCAAGACTAGAGTGAATACAGACCGACAAGCGGGGTAGCTTGGTGAAGTGTTCAAGAGCCGGCTCTAGTTCCCCTGGGAGATTGAATGGTCAATGCTCCCAATCCAAGTATGGGTGGCACTACCTACTTGGATACCAGGCGTGGCTCAACGGAACCTCGTTCTAAGCCCATGGCTAGAGCACCCAAAGGTGGAAGGCGGGGAGAGTACCCATGAGGCCCGCGTAGGGCCACGGTGTTCTGAAATGGTGTCCCAAAGTCCTAGACTGTGGAAAGGAAGAGGAGTAGCCCTCTAGTGTGGTGACCAAGGACACAGTCACACGGTGAGGAAGTCCTAGAGGATAGTGGGACTTAGTGGTCGGGCCGATGGGCCTTGATCCAATGGTGGTGTTGGCGAACACAGCCAAGGACAGAAAGGGACTTGGTGAGGACCGGAACGGAGATATTGGGGAAGGCTATTCCCCATATCTGTAGGCATCCTAAGGATGTTAAGGAGTGGATTTGGGATGATCACTCATGGACAGATGACCCAGTCTTTGAGAAACAGGATTGGAATGTAGGTGGTGTCAGACCACCAATGTGACCAAGGTAAATGGGCATGGCCTTAGTGTAACGGGCCGATATGTTAGTGGTACCTTGGGGTGTTGATCATGGGATCGGACACGTGGAGCACTTGGACCAAGTGCAAAGGTTTAGTGGCATGGATGCCATTTTTGGGGTTAGCATGCCCCAAGTCCTAATTGGGACTTATGGAGGTCGTGAATGAGACTCCTCCAAGTGATCGGAGGTGTGGTTAAGTGATTAAAGTAAAATGGAAAAATTAGTCGCTTACATAGGATTACATGTTGCAATATTGGCCCTAGATGACAAATCAAATTTAAAAAAATTGGTATACTCCTTCATGAGCTAGTCAATTGCTACAACACAAAGACCGTTAAAGGGATCTAAAGAGGGAATAAAGGAACAAAATAGAAACATAATAGCAAATAATAGGGAGAGAAAAGTGATAGAAGCAAAGGTAGAAGCAAAAGGATAAAGAAATACAGAAGTAAGAATGGAAGAAATATAAAGAAGTATGAGACAAGGGGGAAAAGCCTCAAAGTCACATTTGGCATAATTACATTGTAACCAATCCATATTAAGAATGAGGTTAAAAGCTTGACTTAGCATCATTTGCAATGACTAAAGTTCAAGCTCAAGATTGCTTATATGCACAATTAGGTTTGTTTCATCCCGTGCATATATATATATATATATATACACAGCCATTGCCAGAAAGAATGAAAATTGGCTTTGTTCCACGATACAAATGTAGACAAAAACATGTGGCAACAGGCCAAACAATAGAAGATAAACTTAAGCCTATATCAACTAATACGAAGAAAATAATAGAATACCTTTTGTTATAAAAATAAATTTGGAAAGAAAACACTAAATGAACCAGTGCTGAATAAACCCCTCAATGATACTCTCAAAAGAAGGGAGGGGTCACCAACTTATTTGTGTAAAGACCCTCAACTACTCACGCAACTCCTTATTTCTTGGAAGCATTTTGGTGCCTAGATCTTACACTATAACAGTACCAAAAAAACGTTATTAACACTAAAGTCTCCACTTAAGAAATAGAGAATGCCAATCCGAAAAATGCTAATAACACTAATATGTGTGACCAACTTTATTACATGCCTAGTAGTGGACATCACTTGTCATTAAACTCAAATAGCAATAGCAACAACCTTCATTGGAATAGGACCACTTCCCATAAGAAGTGGAGCTAAAAGATGTACAACGAAAAATGGAAGATGTTAATGTTGTGCTATGCAAAAAGCATCATCAAGGGTGGTTAAAGTAAGTGCATATATAAATCTCATAAGATATTGATGAAGTGTTGTCCACAATATTCCCAACTTAATCCACTCCTATATATTTGGCTCTGCATGATGTAAGAGGCTTTGAAAATGAATGACAAATTACATCATTATCTCATATGGCTCTTACAATTGTTGGAAGGCATTATTAAAATTATTAATATGTCCAAATGCACATATGAAGGGGCCTAGGAAAATGCTCTAATCCACATAAGTGGTTGAACTCAAACCATTATATTACTACAACACCATCCTTTAAAAACACATAGAAACTTATGCAAACACTAAGCATCATCCCAAGAATAATATGTGACAATCATTGTAAAGTGATTGAATCAATGGTAGGATTTCTTTTCCCAAGAATCAAGGAAAAAGGAAAAAAAAAGAAAAAAAAGAAAGAAAATTATAAGGAAAGTGAGATCTAGTTGATGCAAAGTTAGATTTATAAACTAAAATCCCAAATCAAAAACCTCGTCAGGGACAATTAAAATTGCCCCTCATCTTCACCAATATAAGTGTATAAAATATATAAATGAAATATAGAAATGTGCATTAATTGTACACTTGGACCTTACAATAGCAAATTATTTTAATATTTAACATGTTAGCTGGTAGTGGATAATACCTAGAATATGCTCAGATATTTTAGTATATTTTAATTATTTAATGGTTAATATTTATTTAGATTGATCCTATGATTATAAATTATAATTTGAGCCTGTTATGTCTTCTAAATTATAACATTTTATTAAATACCTGGATAATTTCATTTCTAGTGAGGCAATTGTAGCTGAACCAAACTGATGCACACGTGAATATTAGGTGATGAGCATGCTTTCACTACCACCTCTCTATATAAAAAAGTGTCAAAATGTATGATATTGCCACTCTTATTATCTTATCCAACAAATAAAGTGTATTCATAAGTATACCAATTGTTATATTAGGGCAAATGCTGTTCTAGGCAATTACAGTGGCAAGGCTCGATCAAACTATGTCACAACTTAGGATTTGCACATCTTTGTATTGTCTTGGATTTTCTTCATATGAGGCTAGTACAGAACCACAAGAATATGAACAACTTTATACCTTTAAAATTTCCATTATTCTGCTAACATCTTTATAAAAAGTATAGTCATATCAAATCAGCTTCCATCAAGAAAATAAAACATTTACACATTTTGCCTTTGATAGAAGCTGTGGTGGTGGGGGCAATATGGTAGCCACAGAGTATTACTCCATTTTTGCTCGATGAAGCTAGAAGTTCTGGTGGTGGTAGCAATATAGGAGCCACAGAGCATTGCTCCCATTGCTGGATGAGCTAAAAGATATTCCTGCTCAAGATTATAAAAATTTATTTTGTGTGCTAATGTTAAATAGCCCATGTCTTTCTTTAACTTGTAATGCTTTGGGCTAAGCAGGTACAATATACTACAATTAGATATTTCCAAGGAACCGACTTGGAAATGAGCACGAAATGCATAATTTAACGCACAGGCGCTGTCGTTTTTGGGTCCCGAACCTTGACCGGAAGCAGCTTGGTAGTAGCTGCCTAGGTATTTTTCTTGGCGCTTAAGCTTTCTTCTTCCAATAAAGGTCGCTCCCACTCCCAGGTACATAGAGTTCCACTTTGTCCTTCTTTGTTTTTTCGAGCTCGAGCTCGAGAATGGTAGAAAAGGATGTCCCTGGATCGAACGCAGCAGTGCAAGATGATCAGTCCGCGACTCAAGTTGTCCCCATTTTCAAGCTCTTCAGCTTCGCGGATTGGATGGATGTTCTCCTCATGGTGCTGGGAACTGCCGGCGCTGTGGCAAACGGAATGACGATGCCGCTCATGGCGATTGTCTTCGGCGAGCTGACGGATTCGTTTGGGCAGAACGTGAGCGATGTGGATCGCCTCTCCAGGGAAGTCTCCAAGGTAAAGTCATTCATTCTCGATCGAGAAGAAGAAAAAAAAGAAAAAAAAATTAAAAAAGAAAGAAGGAGAAGCGGAATATATTTCCATAGCTTTACTCTGTTTCTAAGTTTCTCGACGGACTGAATCAGGTGTCGTTAAGGTTTGTGTATCTCGGGATCGTGGCTTCTATTGGATCTTTGTTTCGTAAGTATTATTTCCACGTTTTTGTACGCAGTGTGATCGTGCGGCGGTTTTACAGAACTTGCGTGCTGGATGTGCACCGGAGAGAGACAAGCCGCGAGGATTCGAAACTTGTATCTCAAAGCCATTCTGCGACAAGACATCTCCTTTTTTGACAAAGAAACCAAGACGGGAGAAGTGATCGGTCGAATGTCCGGAGATACAATCCTCATACAAGATGCAATGGGTGAAAAGGTACAGAAAAACTCGAGAAACGAAATGTGTGAGCGTTCTTCTTTCTCGCAGGTGTCGAAGCTCATCCAATTCACCACCGCTTTCTTTGCTGGTTTTGTAATTGCCTTCATCAAAGGCTGGAAGCTCACGCTAGTGATGATGTCCGTGATGCCTCTGCTCGTTTTTGCTGGAGGGATGATGGCCAATCTCATGTCCAAAATGGCGAGTCGAGGCCAGAAAGCTTACGCCGAGGCGGCAGTTGTGGTGGAACAAGTCACTGGAGGCATCAGAACTGTAAGTGTTTTTTCTTTGCACCAGAAGGTCCAAGATGAAACTTCCAGGCCAGCAGGAATTTCACGACTTTTTTTACAGGTGGCTTCGTTTACTGGCGAGCGTAAGTCCATGGCTGACTACGAGACAGCACTTACGAAAGCGTACAAAGCTGGAGTTTTTGAAGGAGTCGCATCGGGAGCTGGCCTTGGTTTCACGCTGTTCACCATGTTTTCCAGCTATGGTCTAGCGCTGTGGTATGGATCAAAGCTGGTTTTAAACGGTGGATACTCGGGTGGAGATGTCATCAGTGTCTTGTTTGCTGTGCTCACCGGAGGCATGTAAGTGTTTTAGAACGTTTCAGAAGCAGCAAACCTTTCTCTTTTGTCAGGTCTTTGGGACAAACTTCACCCAGTATTACTGCGATAGCATCCGGAAGAGCTGCAGCTTACAAGATGTTCGAAGTCATTCGTCGAGTCCCTCTGATTGATGCCTTTGACATGAGCGGACAAACACTAGAGAGTGTGAAGGGCGATATCGAGCTTCGGGACGTCACCTTTTCGTATCCCACACGTCCAGATGTCCCGGTGTTTACGAGCTTCAATCTGGAAATCCCGTCTGGGACAACAGTTGCTTTGGTCGGGGAGAGTGGCAGCGGCAAGTCGACGGTGATAAGCTTGATCGAGAGGTTTTATGATCCTCAGGCTGGCGAGGTTTTGATCGATGGTGTCGACATCCGGAAGCTCCAGCCGAAGTGGCTACGCCAACAGATCGGACTTGTCAGCCAGGAACCGGTTTTGTTTGCAACCTCCATCAGAGAGAACATTGCTTATGGCAGAGAGGGAGCGACTGAGGAGGAGATTATGGAAGCTGCTCGCCTTGCGAACGCTGCGAAGTTTATCAGCAAGATGCCAAAGGTAAATGCTTTCAAAGTTTTCATGGAAAGTTCCATAGTTATCTTTTGTTTGCTTCCAACCTGTAAGGGATTCGACACACAAGTTGGAGAGCACGGGACTCAGCTTTCTGGCGGACAGAAGCAAAGGGTGGCCATCGCTAGAGCTATACTAAAAAATCCTCGCATTCTTCTGCTGGACGAGGCAACCAGCGCTTTGGATGCCGAGTCGGAGCGAGTGGTGCAGGAAGCGTTGGACCGGATCATGGTGAACAGGACAACAGTGATCGTCGCTCACAGGCTTTCCACGATCAAAAACGCAGACTGCATCGCTGTTGTTCAAAGAGGAAGCATTGTGGAGAAAGGTAAATCTACACCTTTTGAAACTCTAGATCATCCAAGTCACGCTCGTATCTTTGCAGGGACACACTCGGAACTTATTCAGAGGCCAGATGGAGCTTACGAACAACTAGTTCGTCTCCAAGAAATGCACGACGTGAAGTCAAACCAGAGCTTGAGCGCTGCTCAAGCAATCGATCCAGACGAGGTGGTAGTAATCGATCAAGAGCTGGATGAACGAAGGCTGAGCAGGAGTAGCAGCCGTGGATCGTTTGGAAGCAAACGCAACGTAACTCGAAGTTCGTTCTCCTTGACTAGAACGGCGAGTGTCGATCCAGAGCAGGCCGACAAGAGCGACGGAAAAACAGGAGTAACCCGGAACAACTTTCTTCGCCTCGCAGCTATGAACAAGCCAGAAACACCGGTTTTCATCGTTGGAGCTCTTGCTTCCACTGCAAACGGTGTGGTGTTTCCGGTCTTCGGCCTGCTTCTGTCCAACATTTTCGGAGTTTTGTACAGCACGAACCGGCACAAGCTGAGACACGACGCCAACTTCTGGGCGAGCATGTTCCTGGTACAAGCTTCCGCGTGCTTGATCATCTCTCCCATACAACTCAGCGCCTTCGGATTCATCGGCCAGAGACTCATTCGACGAGTCCGGAAGAGATCGTTCGAGTCCGTTGTTCGTCAGGAGATTGCCTGGTTTGACGATCCGTCCAATTCAAGGTAGCTTTGACTAGCTCTATTTCGAAAGTTTTTCTAAGGTTTTTCTTTCCTTTTTTCTAGTGGAGCAATCAGTTCCCGGCTCTCAGTAGATGCTGCTCATGTCAAGAGCATGGTTGGCGATTCCTTGTCGCTGCTGCTGCAAAATCTGGCGTCACTCATTGCAGGGCTCGTCATCGCGTTCACTGCAAACTGGATATTGTCACTTGTTGTCTTGGCACTTATTCCACTACTCGGAGCTCAAGGCGTAGTCCAGACCAAGATGATGATCGGTTTCAGCAAAGATGCGAAGGTAAGTTTTCCACCTTCGTTTTATGTTTTGCTCGATCAATGTTTTGCTTACATCCTCCTTGTATGCACGCACAGGTCATGTATGAAGAGGCGACAAAAATCGCAAACGATGCAGTGAGCAGCATTCGTACTGTGAGCTCTTACTGCCTCGAAGCTAAAATGCTGGAGCTTTACAAAACAAAGTGCTCCATCCCAACCAGGAACGGGATTCGCAACGGAGTTGTGAGTGGAATCGGTCTCGGCATTTCGAGCTTCGTTATGTTCGCAGCCTATGCCTTCAGCTTTTGGTTTGGAGCTCGTCTTGTCAGGGAGGGCAAAACAAGCTTCCAAAACGTGTTTAAGGTAAGCACCTTGTTCATGGTTGATCTTATTTCGTGATCCTCCAGGTGTTCTTTGCGATCACGATGAGCGCATTCGGCATAGCTCAGGGAGTGTCGCTCGCCCCCGACTTTGCAAAGGTGAAATCGGGAGTGAACTCGATCTTCGCGACTCTGGACAGGAAATCAAAGATCGATCCTTCCAACGAGGAAGGCAAGACGCTGGAATCGACTCGCGGAGACATCGAGTTCCGGAACGTGAGATTCCGCTATCCAGCGCGGCACGAGGCGGAGATCTTCCGAAACTTGAGCTTTTCCATCCCCGCGGGCAAGGTACGTCTCCCTTTTAAATTTTCGGTTTTGAAATTTCCCGGGCTGTTTTCTGTGTTGCGCAGACCATGGCGCTGGTCGGCGAGAGTGGAAGCGGCAAATCCACAGTCATCTCGCTACTGGAGAGGTTCTACGACCCAGATTCGGGCAGCATTCTCATCGATGGCGTCGACATTCGATCGCTCAAGCTACGCTGGCTCCGACAAAACATCGCCCTGGTCAGCCAAGAGCCCACACTGTTTAGCGGCAGCATCCGGTCCAACATCGCGTATGGGAGAGAGAGCGGCGCGCCCGTGAGCGAGGAAGAGATCACCGCGGCCGCCAAGGCCGCCAACGCGCACAGCTTCATCTCCGCGATGCCGGGAGGATACGAGACCGAGGTCGGGGAGAGGGGAATCCAGCTCTCGGGCGGGCAGAAGCAGCGGATCGCGATCGCGAGGGCGGTGCTCAAGGAGCCCAAGATCTTGCTCCTGGACGAGGCAACGAGCGCGCTGGATGCAGAGTCGGAGAGGCTGGTCCAGGAAGCGCTGGATCGGATCATGGTGGGCAAGACGAGCGTGGTTGTGGCGCATCGATTGTCCACGATTGTGGGCGTGGACATGATTGCGGTGGTGAAGAATGGAGGGATTGTGGAACAGGGCAGCCACGAGGAGCTCATCACAAAGCCCAATGGCGCCTACGCTACGCTGGTCAAGCTCCATCGCCACAAGCCAGCAAGCTAGGACCCTAGCCGTATACATTTTTCCAACGGTTGCGATACTTTAGAATAGATATTTTAGATTTTGGAAAGGAGCTGAGAGTTCTTGTAGATCGAACCAAATCGGCGTGTCGCCTCCACGATTCCCAGCAGGATCTTCACATTCTTGGCGGGGAAGCGCTCGAGCAGCGCCTCCCGGGCTCGATTCGCGAGCTCGTCTCGCAGCTGCGCGCTCCTCTCGGCTCCCACCAGCGTCAAGTATGTTGTCTTGCGATTCTTGACGTCACTACTCGCGTCCTTGCCCATCTCCTCCGCCGTCATGGTCGCGTCGCTTAGATCGTCGTTCACTTGCCACATGAGGCCGAAATATCGCCCAAATCTCCTCAGGCCCTCAATCTCCTCCTCGCCGGCGCCGCCGACTATAGCCCCCGCTACCAGCGGCAGCTCGAAGAAGGAGCTCGTCTTGTTGGTGTTCTTGGCGTTGAGTTCCTCGAGTGTTTCCAAGCTCTCTCCCTTCTTGACGTCGTCGTACTGTCCATACACAAGCCTCTGCATTGAGAGAGAGAATTCCTTGACCAGCCTCAGCCTCTTGTCCGTCGAGACGAGCGTGGAGTCCACGACCGTCCCGAAAGCCAGTGCCGCAAGTGCTTGTGCCGCGAGGATAGCAGTGGTGTCGTCGAACTCTACGTGTGCCGCAGCCCTTCCTTTCCTCGTCCTTGCATTGTCCATGCATGGGAGGTCGTCAGTCGTGAGTATGATCGCCATCCACATCTCGATGGTGCAAGCCATTGGAAGTGCTGCGTGGCGGTCTCCTCCGACCAGCTCGCAAGCAGCGATACACAGCGATGCCAAGTGCCTACCTTCTTCGTCCGCTGTGCAGTAGCGTATTGCTTTGTGGAGTTGTGCCGGGCATGATTTGACGAGGTTCGACATGATTCTGTCCAGCTCCTCCTCGATCATCTCGCCTCTGGAGCTAAGGTACTTGTAGAGCTGCATGATTTGCTCCTTGTTTGCTGTATTGCTGCTGCTGCTGCTGCTCAATGGTGCCTCTGTTGTTGCAGAGCGGCACTGGAAGTGGATGAATTTTTCTGCTCTGCTCGCCGGTGAGCACGAACTTTGGATGTGTTTCGTGCTTCTGATTGAGGAGAAGCTCGCTCTAGAACCACCAATCGCATTGGAACTTGAACAACACCTTTTGAGGTACGGGGAACTTTTACCGTTGCTGCGGATTGCTGACGGTGATGTTGCAGAGCAATAGCGAGCGTGAAAACGTTCTGTCATTCCAGCGGAGAAATCGCAAGCGATGAAGAACGACGCGCAAGGGCTGAGGGACGCGACCGCCGTAGATAGATCTGCTAGAGGATGGAACCAAATGAATGCATTGCCGAGATTTCAATGCTGGAACTACGTGTAAGAGCCCGGGACGCAATCTTCATGCCTGCGTGTGTTGGCTTATCGTCTGGGTTCATCTCGATTACAGGCAAATCACGTTGATCACATCCTGTGGATTAAACGCATCTAGGATGCCGCTGCAACGAACTTGTGAACTACCGGCTTGCAGGTCAGAGTTTGTTTGGACTCGACCTTCCACCAGGAAGGAAACTTCAAACTAAAACAAGGTTTTTCTTTCCCTTTTTCCCCGAATGTGTTGGGCTGACCTGATCCATGTCCCACTGGTTGACTAAATTCCGAGCAAATATTTCAGAATAATCATAAAGAAGTCATGAGGATTTTCCACGTCTATGAGAAGTTTCCTAATGCGTCCCACTGCGGCTTCCATGGTTTTTCGCTAGTTTCCAGGCTACTTGATTTAAATCAACCTTGAGGTCAGAAAATTGATCGCCACACAACATTGCCATCACATAGTGGCACTTTTTCTGTGGACGCTATGGCGGGGAGAAGCTCACTTCTCATGAATGTGGCAGTGATGCTTGTGATTCTTCTGGTTTTGGTGCTGGAACCCAATGTCGCCAGCGGCAATAGATTGTTGCCAGCGAAACATGTCATCAGGTATCATGAGGATCATAGCTTTGGAGTGGAAATCCCTGGTTTGATCAAATCGGAGCAGGCGACAGGGAGACGACAAACGCTAGAGCATAACTCTCCAGCAGAATCTCGTCCCAAGTTCTTGGAGAAGACGCTATCTCCGGATGATCTCGAAATCACGGCACCAGCGGCTTCTCCGGATCACGCAGGTGTTGTCCAGAATGCAAATCTAGACGCTGTCGTGTCTCACAGCCCAGGCGAGAAGATCGCAATTGTGGTTGTGATCGTGTTCTTCGTGGCTTCGATCGGGGCGCTGGTGCTCTACGTGTGCAAGACGAAGAAATACATTGAGCACCGGCGGGCGGCGTCGCTGGCGAGATCGATCGAGCAGGGATTTGGTCCCAGGAGCATAGCTCAAGCATCCACGTCCTCCTCGTTGTCGCCATCGTCCCCTGGATCATACTCTCCACCGCATCCACAACTATCAAGTTCGTGATCCATGGGCTAGAATTATATCTATCGGGGAGATCCATGAGCTCGCTAGATCTATCGATCGATCGATCGATCGGGATCGGGGAAGAAAATCTGGTACTGTTGCTGTGAATTTTTTTCTTTTCTTCGCCGCCACGATTTGCAAGATTTTGCTTATCGACGGTTCAAGGAGTTGTTAATAATAATGTTGCAAACCCTAAGGGCAAACGTGGCAGGGAATCTTGCTTAAATTATCCACCTAAAAGCAGAGGGTCTTGTGTGCGAAGCTTTGTAGCGGCCGGACATAAAATCTCGCGCCAAAAAACTGGGAGCCTTAGGGTTGCTAGGGCGAAGCGGCGATGGCGGGCGGCAAAAGGGGCAGCAAGAGGCAAGGTATGGTTTCGCCCCCTTTCCTCGTCCACAGCAATGGATCGGCGTGCTTGTCCTGGCAGCATGGAGCGAGAGCGAGGATGAAGATTATCGCGCAGAAGACGATGGTGAGTTAATTTCTGTTTCCTTTTCTCCGTTTCACTTGTAGCTCACGATCCGCGCCATGCAGCTAGCGGCAGCCATTCCGACGGCGAGTCCGTCGAATCGCATCGATCTGAGAAGATGGACCCATCAGAGGAGAGCTTCCAAAACGCCGAGACCAGTGACGAAGAAGAGGCCAGTGATATCAGTGCTCCGGGCAAAGTAAAAATGGAGGAAGATGTGGACGTCAAGCCACTCTCTGTTGCCACAGCACCGCCGTTTCCAACGGTAATAGCTCCAAAGCGACGGTATGGCACCAGAGACGAGTTCGAGGACTGGACGGGGCCAAGCAGAAGGAAGAAAGCGAAAAAGAGCAAGAACGCTGTGCAAGACGAGGATGACGACGACAACTATGATCCCGCCACCGAGAACTTGGAATGGAAGCAGTGGGCTCGAGAGTTGGAGACGGATATAGTGAAGATAGGGAAATGCAGCAGATGGGGTGACGACGACATGGAAGAGGATCAGCCGAAGAAGAAAGTCCTGGCGCAGCACGAGACGCCATCGGAGCTCGTGTTTCCACTGCTGCCGTTTCAAGGGGAGTTTCTAACGTGGAGTTTGTCGCGGGAGGAGTCAAACATGCGGGGTGGTGTTCTTGCCGACGAGATGGGGATGGGAAAAACTATCCAGGCCATCTCACTCATCATTGCAGGCAGAACAGCAGGACACGGGCACGACCCGAATGCTCCTGATGCGAAAAATCTCAACACGACTCTGGTGGTTTGTCCGGTGGTGGCAATCGAGCAGTGGAAGAGTGAGATAGAACGGTTCACCAAGGAAGGGACTTTGAAGGTGCTTATCTACCATGGAAACCGGAAGCATATAACTGTCAAGGAGTTGGCCAAGCACGACGTGGTTTTGACGACGTATTCGATTATCGAGCACGACTATCGCAAGATCCTGCCCGACAAGCTGAGGTGCAAATGGTGCCAGAAAGCTTACTCCGCGCAAGGGTTGGCGAAGCATTACAAGTATCACTGTGGACCCGAGGCCAAAAAGAGTGCGGCGCAATCCAAGCAGAAGAAGGGAAAAAAAAAGGAAGTGAAGAAGGCGGTGAATCAGAGGAAAGGGAGTGCGGCCAAAGATGATTTTTCGCTTCTGCATTCCGTGAAATGGGTGCGAATTATCCTCGATGAGGTATGATACGTCCCAACTCTAGCGTGTGACTCTACCATACGGATTTCAGGCACACACGATAAAGGATAGAGCCTCCAATACTGCCAAGTCGGTGTTTGCACTGCAGTCTTGTTACAAGTGGGGCTTAAGTGGTACACCGCTGCAGAATCGCGTTGGCGAACTTTATTCACTTGTAAGGATATTTCACGGTTGTTTTTTTCTTGGCTTGACTTTTTTTTTCCTTTTATCTGCAGGTTCGTTATTTGGAAATAAATCCTTATGCGTATTTTTTCTGTAAGAAGTGTGACTGTAAATCGCTCGAATACTCGTAAGTTTCGATGTGTTGTTTTCTCTCGGATGTTGATGTTCTGTTGTAGGGCGACAATGTGCGATAAGTGTGAGCACGCCAGCACACTTCATTTTTGTTGGTGGAACAAAGTAAGTTTTGCCTGTATTATGGACACATTTGAACCGCTTGTTCTTTGCAGTTTATTGCTCAACCTATTTCAAGGTTCGGATTTCAACAGGGAGGTGGGAAATCTATGAAGTTACTGAGGCAAAAGCTGCTGGATGAAATGCTCCTGCGGCGGACCAAAATCGAACGTGCAGCAGACCTCTCTATGCCTCCAAAACTGGTGGGACTTCTCTTAATGTGTTTGTTTGATGAACTTCATTCTAAATGCGCTCTGGCCTGCAGTCGTTCGTGCGGAAGGTAGTTTTCGATGCCAAAGAGGATGATTATTATCAGTCTTTATACTCACAGAGCAAATCCGTCTTTAACACGTAAGTCTTAGATCTTTTCTAAACGACGAGTTGACAATGCCGGGCTCCAGATACGTGAAAGAAGGATCTGTTCTCAACAACTATGGTCACATATTTGACCTGCTTACCAGATTACGCCAGGCAGTGGACCATCCTTACCTTGTCGTTCATTCTGCTACTGGCGCGTCGGGAGTATCTGTGACTACTCCTCTCTGTGTAATTTGTGACGAGGACTGCATTGATCCTGTGGTATGTAGTATTTTCTCCTTGGCAGCTCACTTCAACAATGTCTGCAGTCTGCAAAATGCAAGGACACGTTTTGTCGATCATGTTTGGAGAATTTACTGTCGGAAGGCTCCGAGGACACCAAGATAGCTTGCCCAAGATGCGAGACGCCTCTCACGGTTGATGCCAAGAGCTCAAAGGTTGTTGGAAAGAAGTTAACAGGCTATAGAAAAGGGAGCATCATCAACAGACTGGATTTGAATGATTTCGTTACAAGCACCAAAATCGAGGCTCTGGTGAGTAGCTGAACAAACCCACAGTTTCCTTGATCCTCATTGCCGATCGCAGAAGGAGGAAGTGAAGAAGATGATCTCGAAGGATACATCTGCCAAGGGTCTGGTATTCAGCCAGTTTACGTCAATGCTGGACTTGATTGGATACTCTTTCGAACTCGTAAGTTCTAGCTCTGCCTTTGGAAGCTCTTTTTACTAGCCAGTTTTCTCATGCAGGCTGGAGTCAAATGTGTAAAACTCGATGGTGGCATGTCCTTGTCTCAGCGAAGCACTGCCATTGACACATTTAGGAACGACCCAGAGTGTAAGCTCTTCCTCATGAGTCTCAAGGCCGGCGGCGTGGCGCTCAATCTAACTGTAGCATCATACGTAAGCTTCTTCTTGGCTTGTGCTGCGAGCTTAACGAACGTATCCTTTTTTGTTTTTGCAGATTTTTTTGATGGACCCGTGGTGGAATCCAGCAGTGGAGCATCAAGCTCAAGACAGAATCCACCGCATAGGCCAATACAAGCCCATCAGGTAGGCATTCTTAAGGAAGAGGTGTTCCAGCAACTAAACCTTCGTTTTAAATCCAGGGTGACTAGATTCGTTATCGAGAATTCTGTGGAAGAACGCATTCTCAAACTACAGGAGAAGAAGCAGCTGGTTTTTGAAGGGTAAGTCATCATAGTTTCATAGTATCGAGAATGATTATCGAATACTTTTGCACAGGACTGTTGGTGGTTCTGAGCAAGCGCTAGGCAAGTTAACCGAACAAGACCTTCGATTTCTTTTCGCAACCTGAGGACAAATCGATCCAAGCGTTCTTGTACACACACACACACACACACGTGATACACGTGAATTTTCTAACAAGATATACCGCTCCATCATAAGACTATCTCGCTTGACCCATTTATGTATGTATAGAATCCGCAAAATCTTTCTTTCATCCGCTCCAGAGCTCGGTCCCTGTTCCCCTCACAAGCACCACCCTTTGCAGTCCCTGCGTGAGCTCCTCGCAATACTCCATATACCTCCACGGCTCCATTCCCTCGTAGTGATCCGGGAGATTGAGCAAGACGAGCTGCGCTGACTTGGATTGCTCCACGATAATCTCGTTTAGCTTCTTGGCCGAGTAGCTCTGGCTGAAAGTATGCCAGGTTCTCTTCATCGGCACCACGTTGATGTCGGGAGTGCTCCCCAGGAGCAGCGGCGAGCCGTGGAAGAGCTGGCCTTCGCTTGCAGTGCGGAACATCTTTCCTTCCCTGATTGGAGGCAGCTGTCCCGCGCTCTTGGCCCTGAAGATGTTTCGTCTTGCCTTCTCCTGTGCGAACTCGGAAGCCACCCCTTCCACTACGATCTCCAAGTCCGACTTGCTCTCTTCCTGTTCGTCATCACCCCCAGCAGCAGCATTGTGATTGTCGTGCTCTTCTTTGGAGAAACTCTCCGCCTTCTCCTCTGTCGCAACTTGCTGGTTGGCTGTCGAGCTCTCTGGCTCATCGTCATGCACAGACTCCGGCGACGCTTGACCCTCTACGGAGTGTGCTTTGGATGAGCGCTGAGCCCATCGAGGACGCCGGCTGATTGGTGAGGCGCCACGCAGCAAACTTAGCTCGCCAGGGAAGGCCCTCTTGAAAAACTTCTGCAGGGCCTTGTAGTTCCCACCTTTCCCGGGCTTGGTCTCCCTCTCGGCCCGTTTCCTGTGCGTCCAAACGAAATGTAACAAATAACGAAACCCAAGGAACAGCTTACCGAAACTGGGCAACTTCATTTGCATACGCCAGTGCCTCCTCCATGCGTATCGTGTTGTCAAATGTATAAGGAGCCAAATCCGCGTCCTCGAGCTCGAGAACTTCCACATCAGCTACAATGCGAACCTGAAAGTGAAATATGTTGAACTCTTGCACCGTATATGAGAATGCCATACCTTATCCAAAAGCTTGCGCAGATTGTTCTTGACCTCCTCTGAGTTGTCAAGTCTTTCCGCAACAGTGTGTACTCGCAATTTACATTTCCGCCAGACCTTATGCTGGTTTATCAAATGGGCCAGCATCAGTAGAAGGCCACCATCGTGGACAATCCACCAAACGTCAATGTTCCCCTCCTGCGTGCTTCCGTTGCTAGGGAACACATCCAAATGCATACAGAGCACCACTGCTTTATCTACAGCTCTGCATTCTCCCAAAGTTTCCAAGAGCACCTGCTTGAAAAAAAACCCATTCGTCTATCTTCCAGACTTGACACAAAGCAACATACCTCAGCACTGTTTTTCTCTTCTCCGTCTCGCCAGTTTTTTGGCCATCCCAGGAGCAATGTATTTGGTTCTAACGATCCCAAACCAGATGATTGAATCGCGTAAGTTTTCCCCTCGCGGTAAGACGGCGCGACAAAAACGCGAGAAAAGCCAGTAACTTGAGCAGCTTGCATACAATTCTCAAGCTCTACCTGCAGTGAAAATAATTTCCGGTGTAGAGAGAACAGAAACAAGCATGTGATACATACGCTTTCTGCTGTTATTTGTGGCATCATATCCTCAAGTTTTCCTTCAAGAACGACACTAACGACGCATAAACCTTTACCCTGTTAAGGAAGACTTCAGAACACTCAAGTCTTCGTGACATGGTCAGTTACCTTTTTCAGCTGAGATGCGAAGGATAAAAGTTCGTGCCCAGCATGAGCATCAGCGGACCACGAAGATCGTGGTTTAGAAAGGCATAAAAGCTGCGGTCTCCAATTGACCGTGTACCGAGCCTCGCGACCGACAGACAAAATGCTCTGGACCGCCAATTGCCATCTTAATCCTCCTAATCCAGTTCCCCAGTCAACCTCAACCTGGAAGTAAGAAACGAATTAGAGGCCTGCAATTTACCAAGACGTTCACTTATGAGTACCTGGCGGTAGTCTATGTACCCGTAAATAATCCCCACCACCACCATGGCAGCTAAAGCCCAATACCAGACTATAAAAAAGTTCATTGCGGAGCACAGGAAAAATCCTAGAAGAGCGAAGAACCAGTGGTAGTGTTTCCATTTCGGTCTCCAGCTGAAATGACGCCGAATAAGGCCTTTGAACTTTATAAGTGAAAGGGACGGGACATACCTTGGTGCTTGCATGATCGACAGTATGAAACACGAGAGGTTCAGTGCCGCGTAACAAGTAAGAAAACATATCGAAACTAGAGGGGCAATCTTGTCCAAACTTCCGATCATAGCAGCCATCATACACAGTATAGTAGTAAAGATCAGCGCCCTTCGGGGTTCGCCATTTTCTGTGGTAGAAGATAACCGATTCAGGAAAGGAATGATCCGGTCTCCAGCGATGGCCTGAAAGATCAAACGATCAGAAAGAAGGAACCAACAAGTCGTTGCCAGCAAAAAGAACTGACCTGGAGTAGACGAGGCGAGGTGATTAAGCATTGCAAAGCTTGTGCTAGCGAGGCAATGATAATACCCAGCTGCGTCAATATTGGCAAGGGAAAGGCGACGTCTTTCATCGCCTGCAACCTTCCCTCTCCAGAATGCACGCGTCCAACATCCTGCCCGAGTAAGTACTTTCGGGTTCCAACAGCAGCCCACAAACCCAGATACGATGTGTAGATTATAAAGCTGATCACGATCGCTCCAAGAGTTCCAGACGGAATGGATCTCTCCGGCTGCCAGAGATTTTTTGCTCTATCTGCACCACTGTCAAGAACAGATGACATTAAGTTACAACAAGAGTTTTCACTTGAGAAAGCGGTTACCTGAGAATTCCAGTGAAGCATGGAAAGAAAATCGATAAAACGACTGAAAATGAAACACCAGGTTCATATCCTGGACCCCAGTTACTTTTGAATGTTTTCCACGAAAGTCCAGTTAAGCTGGGAGGTACATTTCCATTAGGCGCCGTAAACAAACCAAGGTAATACGACAGCATGGTATAAAGCACAACGAGGAAAAACGCAATGCCTAGCTTGGAAACAAATTTGATCCCAAAATAGACCTGTCAACACAAGAGAACCACGCAGTTCAGTGAAATCATTTGAGTCATGCCACAAGAACGAAATGAACCGAAAACAAAACTATTCCTACCAGTAGTCCAAGAGCAAAGAGTATGATCAGACCAATGATCCGATTTGCAGACGGAAAGCGAAATGCTGAGAAGGTAAATTCCAACATCTCCACGGCACCGAGTGCCTGCACAAAGACGGAAGCATAGCATTTATGAAGATCACGATTCACTGTAAGCTTGGAGTTCAGACCGACTTACTTCGAGAACTGCAAGAAGCATTACTCCGATGTAGTACAGGCATCCAACTGCGCCTCCAAACTTAGGACCCAGCGCTCTCGATATCAGATAGCTGCCAGCCAACAGAAGAATGACTTTTAACTTCACGAGAACTCGACGACTTACTATGTGCCACCTTCTTCTATGGGACCATTTGTAGCGACAGCACTCAACGACATGGTTGTCAACAGCGCGCAGAGGAAGGAGATGATGGCCACCAAGAAGGATTGCCATACTCCAGCATTCCCAACGATGTAGAAGAACCTCAAGAAAATCAAAACTCCTGAAAGCACACACGGGCAAATTGTGTGAGAATTGACAAAGAAAAGGAGATGGAAACCGGGAGCAGCTTACCCCACATATTTTCACAAGTCGGGATGAGCACACCAGCGTAAGTCCCGAGCCCGTCCTGGTCTTTTCTGCGGAACTTTCTCCATAAAGCTGTAAGGAAGCCGGGCTTCTCCTCCTCCTTGGTGTACGGTGGCGAGTTCTCTCTCATCTCTTGCTTAAACTCGGCCGTCCTCTGCAACGATTCCGTGGATGACGCCCTGGACGCGACCTTGTGTGAGTTGAAGCAAGATTTCCCGGCAATGACCGGGCTGTCGGGCGGAAATGCTTGCGAGGATTCCATCTTTCCTGAAAAAGCACCGACAAAACCTGTACAGCACAAGATCCAACGCACGAATCAATCGATTTGCGAGCCATGCAACATAAATTCCCCAGCTCTAAGGCGCCATGCAAGCTGGCGGCATGGAAATTTTACCTCAAAAACCTCGACTGAGCGCAGGATTGCCGCTCGTGGCCTCGAATTCAAGAGAGCGCTCTAGAGAAGCAGCCGCTGGGGGGAGGAGAAAAGGGCGCAGGCAGCGCGGAGAATTAGGTAAAGGATTGCACAAACCGCCTCAATCGAACCGCATTCCAGAGCTGCGGCGCCCGGCGCCTCGATCCGATTGACGATCGCGTCGCGCGGCGATCCGAGAGAAGAGGCGCTCGCGATCCTATAATCTAGACGATGAATGTATGGCATGCAGAGCGCAAATAATCTCCCCCCTGTCCCTCTTCTCTCTCTCTTGTCTTGGAGCCAAGAAGGGGGAAAATGGAAAGGAGAGAAAAGAAAAAAAGAGGCACTATACAACAACACAAATCAAGTTAATATAAACAAGAACAGCATCAGATTTTGGGAACCAAAGCGTACGGAGTGGGCGGGAGTTTGAGTCGTGTATAAACGAGATTAGTTTTTTAGTGACGAGAAGATCCAACGCCGAAAACCGTTCCACGTGCCTTACTATTCTGGAATGCCCCGTTTACTTTTTGCCCGAATCTCATGCGAAGATTCGCATTGCGTCCAAGCTACAAGGTAGGTAAGCTGAGCTTGCAGTTTGATCACACCACAACAGTGCCTTGTTTGTAAACTTTACATTATAAGAGAAGGGGATCCGGGAATATAGTATTTCTTTCCTTGTTTCACCACCTACAACATCGTGATTGATCGCTTCTATATGCATTCATTACATTGCCCATGTACATTTTCGAATCTCTCTTCCCTTTATTTTTTGAGTCTTGCTTTTCACCAACACTGTGAGCGTTGGAATCGATGTTTCCAGATCCCAAAGCGTTGTTGCGGTGTATGTGGGTGTAAATCAGCGCGGGTGGCATGGCTAGCTTGGCTGATCCATGGCGCAAAACACGTGTAATTTCCCTTTGGCCAACGTCATAGCGCCAAAAGGGGATGGGTCCCGTTTCCGTTGACTTGAGCCGGCTGAGGTGGCGTCCATATCATAGGCTGCCTCCTGCGTTGACTAACGTAGCTCCGTACGCCTCTCAACCTCAACGACAAAGGCAGAGCTCATGAGCTCATCCTACTCCACTTTATTTCCTCCTTGCTATAAACTTCCTTGACCGAGTTTCCCCATCAGAAGCCGGTTCATCCGCGAGATACTGTGACACAATCAAAGAAGACAGCTCTGTGTGTGTTCCATGCTCAAGATTGTCAATGGCGTTCGATGGGAACATCAAAGTTGGCGTAGCTAGCAAGAAGGGGATTATTTCCATTCTTCTTGGTGCAAGCCAATGTGTGTGGCATGACAGAGGAGCGTCTGTACAAAACCGTTTACCTTCCCCCCCAAGAGATCTGATGCGTTTTGAATGGAAGAATTTCTCTGGAGATATGATTCCTGTGAGTCTATCTATGTGATAGTGCTCCTCTCAAGCATCCACTTCGCTGAAGTTAGCTGGAGCCTATTGGGCAAGAGAAGGTAAGAGATGACCCTGCAGCCCGGACAGAACGGCATGCTTTCCACGAGCTCAACCTTGGAACAGTACGTAGTGATTTTCCAGTGGGGCAAACCCAAAGTCGCTGCAGATACAAGCGAATCAAGTGACGCTCAAGTCCATGAGCCTGATATGGCTGTCGCCTTCGGAAGCAACGAAATGCCTCTCAGGGATACCCCCTTTGGGCATATGCAGCAACAACATTTTTCACAACTCCTCGTCCTTCCTGAGCATTTCGCGAATGAGGATTCTAGCTTATTCAAGGCAGCCATCCCGGTCATATGCCCCTACCATGGTAGACCACGACGCAGCGCCCCTGTAACTAGTACAATCAGACCCTTCCATATCCCCACTCTGGGCATGTTCGTCGCGGTGTCGTCTTTCCTAGTGACCATTCGAAACCGTGACATGCCGCCCCTCGCGGGCATCTTTCCAAAGCTTCAGGAGATGCGTATGATGCCCGAATCCAGGTGGCAGCACCCTCTTCAATCATGGCCATCCAGGTGGCAGGCACCCGCACGGGAATCTTTCCAAATGAGACGTCGCTTTTGGGCAGGCATTTTGCCTGGGCGAGGCAGGCGTGGTCGCAGGAGGCCCAAGAGATCTCCAAAGAGAAGCTTAGTTTGATAGGCGGAAGAGGCGTAGCTCCTCACGATTGTGTTCCTGTTCCGACACGGCATCAGCTCAATTGCTCAAAGGCAGGCCTTGCGTCGGCCACCCTCTCACCGCACGACGTGAATGCGGCAAATCATCGTGTTCCACACGGATGATCTTTCTGGCCGAAGCACATCGACATCGGCGCAGCGGCATTTTGAGAAAGAAGGGCGTGGGGTCGTTGAGATGGCCGTGCTGCGCGTCATCGGCGTCCGCGTCAGTGAAGGGCATGCCATCGAAGACAAGCTTGGCGTGATCGAGCTCCCCTGCCGAGCAAATGCAGAAAGGATGGAGTTCCACGCATCAAATCACGCCGCCTTTGATCGCCGGGATCGCCGTTCGCTGCAAAGCCCACACCACGTCCCAGCGGCAGACAGGTTTCCCCGTTTGGGCATATGCCATCAGCATCACCGCGTCTTTGTACGGCATTGAGTGGTACAGCTGCTCTCTGCGAATATGCGTTACTTTGGATTGATGATTCGCCATCAGGCGCGACGCCGCGAGTGTGTCCCCCCATTTTGCGCGTACGTCTTGATCACGAGGTCCCACGAAACATGGCTGCGCCGAGGAGCCGCATCGAACAGGCCAACGGAGCGTGGAACAAGATCCACAATTTCGTACGGCGCCACGTCATTGCTGTCGCGCGACTCGTGGACTTCTCCCGTTTGCGTGCACGCCGCGGCCAGGATGTTTCATGACATGCTGCGCAATTCCATCAGACACTCGCCCAAGCTCGCGCCCCGTACATGAGGAAAACGTGATTTTGCGATGAAATCGCTGATCTGCCGGCTCGAGGAGAGGATATGAGCCTGGACCTGGTGATCCTGTATGAGATCGAGATTTCTCTCGGTGATCTCATCCCTGGAATGAGACGCTGGATCCTCCCAACTTCCGCTCGCTCCAGGGGCAACAACAAAGAAAAATGCTTCCTCACTTTTCTTATGTATATGTCAATGACAGAGGAGCGTTTGAACAAAATTCCACTCGAAAGATCTGATATCAAAACCTTTTTCCTCTTCCTAGTGGCAGAGTTTCCCTGTTGTTTGTGTTTGTGTGCTCATCAAATAGGATTCTGCAATCCCACAAGATCTCCACTTTACTCACGTTGGCTGGAGTGCGAGAGCAGATTGGCCAAGAGAAGATAAGCCGCGGGGCCGCCTTGACTCTCCACCTCGGGAGCCCGCCGCGCCGCTACCAAAGCAAGATTGATTTGCTCCTGCGTCCTGCAAGCGCCGAGAAGCGTCCTCCACGCAACTTGGCCCGGCCAAAACGGCATGCTTTCCACGAGCTCGGCCGCCTCGTCAAGCCTACCGCAGCGAGCAAAGATGTCAACCATGGAGCAGTAGTGATCTCCAGTCGCGCAAAACCCAAAGTCGCCACCAATGCAAGCAAACCAAGAGACACTCACGTCCATGAGCCCGATGTGGCTGCAGGCAGCCAGCACGGCGGAGAAGGTGATCTCATCCGGTGTCAAGCCTTCCAAGCTCATGAGTCGAAAGCACTCAAACGCCTCCCGGTGATGCCCGTTTTGGGCATATGCTGCAATAACAGTGTTCCACGACACCAAGTCCTTGCTGGGCATTTCGCAAAAGAGTCTGCTAACTTCCTCAAGGCAGCCAACGCGGGCATATGCCCCGACCATGGTAGCCCATGACGCAGCGTCCTTGTATCTGGTACCATCGAACGTCCTCCGCGCACCTTCCAGATCCCCACTCTGGGCATATCCATGGAGCAACGAGTTCCACGCCGCGGTGTCCTCCTTGGGCATCTTTCCCAGGGCATCCGCCGCTTGGTCCATCCGCCCTCTCCGTGCAAATGCCGTCACAAGCGTCGTCCACGAAACGCTGTCCCTCGCGGCCATCTTTCCGAACACTTGCTCCAGGAGATTCGTATGATTCCCGGATCCCCCGTACGCCCCAAGCATCGCGTTCCATGATACGAGCGTGCGTTCCGGGGAGCCGTCGAAGAGCCGCTTGGCAGCGGGGAGATCCCCGTTCTGGGCGCTCCCGGCAATCATGGCCGTCCAGGTGGCAGGCGCCCGCGCGGGAATCTTTTCAAACGCACGGCGGGCGTCGTCCGGCTGGCGGGAGTGGGAATATGCGGTGATGATGATGTTCCACGGGACGACGTCGCTCTTGGGCATGGCATCAAACAGGGACTTCGCCTGGGCGAGGCATGCGTGGTCGGAGTAGGCTCCCAGCAAGATCGCCCAGGAGATCTCGTCTCTCTCGGGCATCCAGTCGAAGAGGAGCTTGGTTTGATCGAGGGCGGCGCCCGAAGTGGCGTAGCTCCTCACGATTGTGTTCCACGACACGATGTTCCGACACGGCATCAGCTCGAAGGCGGATCTTGCCTCGGCCAGCCTCTCGCCGCACCACGCGAATGCGCCAATCATCGTGTTCCACACGAAGGCATCGCGCTCGGGGATGGAATCGAACATTCGCTTGGCGTTGCCAGTCTCTCCGGCCGAAGCGTACGCCTGGCACATCGACTTGAGCGACAGTGCGTGGTGCAGTGGCATTTTGGAAAAGAAGGCCTTTGCCTGGCCGAGATGGCCGTGCTGCGCGTGTGCCGCAATCATGGCCGTCCATGTCAATGCATCCCTCAAGGGCATCTCATCAAAGAGAAGCGTCGCGTGTTCAAACTCCCCCTGCTGCGCAAAAGCGGAAAGGATCGAGTTCCACGACACAAGGTTCCGCTGAGGCATCCAATCGAACATTTCCTTTGCACGTCCGGGATCGCCATTTGCTGCAAAACCCCACATCATGGCCGTCCACGACACCACGTCCCACTGCGGCATCCTTCGATACAGCTCCTCTGCGAGACAGATTTCCCCGTTCTGGGCAAATGCCGTCAGCATCGTCGTCCACGTCACCCCGTCTTTGTACGGCAGTGAGTGGAACAGCTGCTGCGCATCCTGGACGCTGCTGCTCTGCGAATATGCCGCCAGGAGTGCGGTGCTGGAGACTGTGTCTTGCAATGGCATCCTTTCGTAGAGTTCCTTGCCTTTCGCAAAATGCCCGGTTTGGGTATATGCAGTGATCATGGTGTTCCACACCTGGGGATCCCTCTCAGGCATGGAGTCGAAGAGAGATTTTGATTGGGCGAGTTGCCCCTCTTCGGACGCTGCAAGGATCATACTGATCCAACAGACATTGTCCCATCCTGGCGCGCGATCGAACACGTCTTTGGCGCCGCGGGTATGCCCCCCTTGGGCGCACGTCTTGATGACGAGGTTCCACGAGACATGGCTGCGCTGGGGAGCCGCATCGAACAGGAGCTTCACTCGCGCGACGTCTCCGGCCTGGGCGTGGAGCGAGATCCATGAATTCCAGGACACGGCATCGTGCATTGGCATCCTGTGGATCACCTCCGCTGCGTGGTGGCATTGTCCGCCCGAGGCATACGCGCGGCACAGCGAATTCCACGACACCACGTCTCGCCTGGGATTGCTGTCGAAGAGGGCGCGCGATTCGGAGATCTCTCCCGCTTGCGCGCACGCCGCGGCCAGGATATTCCACGACACTGTGTTTGGCTGCGCGATCCCATGGAACACTGCCCTCGCCTCGCCCAAGCTCCCGCACGCGCAGTACATGAGGAGAATGTGATTCGCGATGAAAACGCTCGTTTGCCGGCTCGAGGAGAGGATCCGAGCGTGGATCTTGCGGCCCTGGATGAGATCCCTGGCCCTGGCACACGATCGGAGAAGAGAAGTGAAGGCATCCTCGTTGAGCCGACCAAGGGCAGGGGGCATTCAAAATGGTCTTCACCATTTTAGGGTTCTTGGAAATTGTTACCCGTTTGGGAGAAAGAAGAAAAGAATGAGCTGCAATCGCGTTCCCGGGGGCGGATGCCAGGGGCCCGATGTGCGGCTTATCGATCGCGGCAGCCATGTGAGTGATCGCTTCTCGGTGATCCTTGTTTTCTCATCTTGCACAGGTGATTCTGGACAACGGGATTGTCGAGGTGACGATCTCGAGGCCTGGGGGCATTGTGACGGGGATTCGCTTCGGCGGCATTGATAATCTGCTCGAGATTCACAACAAGGAGACGAATCGCGGGTTTGTTTGTTTGCTTTCATTCCTTTCTCGTCTAGCGAGCAAGCATCTGATTGTTTTATTTTTCTTTCTTTGCTGCCTTGAAGCTACTGGGACCTCAACTGGAACGAGCCTGGAGGGAAGGACACTTTCGATGTGTAAGGCAAACTTTGTTTACTCGATCGTGATTGCTAACCGATCAGCCATCGCTACGATTTTTCAGTCCCAGTGGAACGATTTTCCAGGTTGTGTGTAGCGATGGTGACAAGGTGGAACTTTCGTTTCTGCGGCCTTACATTCCGGGAACTAAGATGCTTCCTCTTAACATCGACAAAAGGTGAGTGATTCTCTTTTCATTGTGTGCTAGTAGCTAGCTTTGCTGGCTTAAAACGTAGATTTGTTCTTCTCCGTGGCAACACTGGATTTTACACTTACGGAATCTACGAGAGGCCGGCTGGATGGCCAGACTTCAACCTTAATCAAACACGGGTGACTTTTAAACTCCGCAAGGACAGGTCTGGAAAAATATCGGAGCTTTCATCCTTCTTGATACTTTGCTGGCTTGTAGGTTCCAGTTCATGGCAATGGCCGATACAAAACAGCGGCCAATGCCATCGCCGGATGATCGTTTGCAGCAACACTGCACGCAGCTAGCTTATCCTGAGGCTGTTTTGATTCACACTTCTCAAAACCCTGAGTTTCGAGGTGAGGTATGGGATTAACACTATGTTTTTGTTGAGTATAAATTTCTGTAACATTTTTGGCCAGGTGGATGACAAATATCAATATTCTTGTGATAACAGGGAGAACAGAGTACATGGTTGGATCTCATGCAACCCCGCTCTAGGCTTCTGGATAATCACCGCCAGTGACGAGTTCCGCAATGGAGGGCCTTTGAAACAAAATTTGACTTCACACGTTGGCCCAACATGTCTCGCTGTAAGTTAAGAACTTTGGATATTGAAGCTCTCTAGATTTCTTTTTTTTTGTTTCCACCAGATGTTTCACAGTGCACATTACGCTGGCGCAGCCCTGTGCCCAGAGTTTCGCAATGGGGAAGCCTGGACTAAAGTTTTTGGACCGGTTTTCATATATTTGAATGTAGCGGCAACTTATGCTCAGGTGAATTGTCGCTATCTTTGGGAGGATGCAAAGCAGCAGGTGATATGTCTATGCGGATATTTTTTGTTTCTTTTACCTCCTGTGTTTCAGATGGTTACAGAAGTGGGGTCGTGGCCTGTTCCCTGGCCTGTGTCTCCAGATTTTCCCAAATCAATGGACCGCGGAAGCATTTCAGGAAGACTACTAGTCAAAGATAGGTACTGTTTCATTATGAGCTGCTGTCCTCGGTTCATATGTTTTTCTGTGACATTGTAGCTTCAAGTCACCAACCCCATTTGCGGGATGTTATGCCTTTCTTGGCTTAGCTTCCCCCGGTGACAAAGGTTCGTGGCAAACGGAGAGCAAGGTGAATGCTTTTTCTTTTGTGGGGGTTAATGGACGATGTACCTGACTTGTTTGTTGCTGCCAGGGCTACCAATTTTGGGCCCAGGCTGATGCGGAGGGATATTTCCACGTCAAGCATGTCAGAGCAGGCAAATATAATCTGTATGGCTGGGTGCCTGGTGTCCTGGGTGACTACAAAAAGGAAGGCAGCATAGATGTCTATCCCGGTTTGTATTCCACGCAGTGTTGCCACTTCCAAGAGTCACAAAACTCACTATGTATGCAGGGTCATGGTTGCAACTGGGACATATGGTTTATGAACCGCCCAGGGATGGACCGACAGTCTGGGAGATTGGAATTCCCGATCGAACAGCTGCCGAGTTTCACATTCCGGATCCGAACCCAAAGTATATCAATAGGCTTTTTGTCAACCATTCGGAAAGGTACGCACACTCTTGGTTTTGCTTTTTTTCGGTGGCTGGCAATCTTACTTTTCTCCTTACAAGATCTGAATACTTTATTGTAGATATCGACATTATGGCCTGTGGGAGCGGTACTCGGAGCTATACCCAGAAGGTGATCTTGTGTTCACCATTGGTAAAAGCGATTGGAGATCTGATTGGTTCTTTGCACATACTTGCCGGTACAATGTCACGACTTCCTCAATACTCACGCTCACCTACTGATGGAAATATTTTTTTAAACCTTTTCCGCTTGCGGTGCTGCAGAATTGAAAAGGATGGTAGCGTCAAACCATCGACTTGGCAGATCCGGTTTCATCTGCCCTGCGTCCAAGGCGGGGTTTATAAGCTCCGGTTAGCTTTCGCGGCATCAAACAATGCAGCCATTCAGGTACAAAAAGGTGTTTTAACGCTAACGCTGTGTTTCAACCGCAGGTCAGAGTTAATGACCCCAATACAAGGACCACGGTATTTGACACGATGCAATTTGGCAAGGATAATGCAATAGCACGCCATGGAATCCATGGCCTCTACCACCTTTGGAATGTGGACGTGAGGTCGGAGTTATTCAGAGCCGGTGAAAACATTCTCTACTTGACGCAGCGCAAGCCAACAAGTCCCCATTGTGGGGGTTATGTATGACTACATCCGTCTTGAGGCACCTGGTGAGTGTAGGTACGAGAGCTAGAGGACAGCAGCTTTCTCGCGCGGCTTGCAATCTTGCGTTTTGTCCTTCCCTCGCGCATATTATAATTTGTGGGGGCCTCTCCCTCTGGAAGGAAGCGTCCAAAGTGGAAAAAGAGCAAGGCTCGCTTGGTTTGTAGCAGCAGCAGAGGAGGGAGGCGACCTCTCTCTCTCTCTCTCTCTCTCTCTCTCTCTCCCTGAGGGGCTCTCCTTTATGTCGCAATCAGGCAACAAACACAATTTGGCTCCTTGGCTCGCCGCTTCTCCTCTTTCGCCAGCTTTGCGGTACGAGAAAAAGAAAAGAAGTTAAGCTATTCTTCTTCGTCCTGGTTTTGCTCTCGATCATTCATTCCCTCTTCCAGTTCGTGCTTTTAACAAGAAAAAGGATGATCCGGGTGGAAGATTTGGAATTAAGGTGCTTGAGGTCAATCGCCACTATATAACTCCCGGTTCGTATCAGGATCTGCGACGTCATCCCAGAGCGCGTTCCTCACCGGAGCATAAAAAAGAGCGTTTGCTCCACTGACGCTGCGGCCGTGGGATGGGAAAGATCCAACGGCCCCTGGCCCGTCTCAAAAGACGTGGGTGGCATCATGCAATGTGGATGGGGGTAAGGCCGCTCCCCTAGCCACCGGCTGCGGTCTACGTCAACAAATAGTTCCCGGGCGAATATCCATCCCTGCAACAAAGCTAGATGCCACTACGCCACTTGATGTCCCCGCCCTCCTTGAGAAACCAAAACAAACAATTCCCTCCCTTCCTAGAGTTGAGTTGAATACCATTTTGTGTGGTAATGTGTGAGAGCGATGTTTTCCAAACCAGCCAATTTTTATACACCCAATGCTGCGGCCACATTTTTCTAAAGACTATAGAAAACGAGAGATGAGCACAATCCCTGGAGTTTTTATATGCACAAGGGGTGTCAATCTGGAAGCAGGAATCATGTCATGCATGGCCGTCTCTTTCTGCATTGGAGGTAGAGAGGGTATAGAGTGTATAGAGCTGCTTCAGCTCTTTTTGAGGGGAATATGCAGGCAGTTATAAACCCTTATTTTTGAATGGAGCTATCCAGTGTATATTTTGTTATGAATCAACTGCCAAGGATCTTGGTGGACAAATTCCAGACCCAGCAGCCGCAGCAGCCAGTAGCAGCAGCCAGAGCAGCAGCTGCTGCTTCTCTGTACCCACTCTCTTGGAAGATGTGTGGGAGCATTGTATGCTGTACCAAGAAATGGAAAGATGGAAATCTCCCTCCTGGTTGCTCTCTCTTGTGGATGTAGCAGCAGCAGCAGCCAAGAGCAGTGAGTGAGTGTGTGGCAGCAGAGCCAGGCTGGCCCAAAGGGCAGCCATTCTAGGGCAAAATCTAACTAGGGCCTATAATACTAAAGTGTCTTTTTTCTGTATTCAAGTAGACTTGCTGACATTTTTGTGCTGCAGAGTCACCTGACACTTTGAATGACGCAGAGGGAAGAGAAGAGCAGCAGCAGGCAGGCAGGCAGGCAGGCAGGCAGTGGTGGGCTGCTATGATGTGGGGTGTATCATTTTCCCTCAGGATTTCCCTCTCTTGTAATGTCATAACTGACCCAGTCCCAACCAATGGAACCGCGGTTACCGTATGAGTTTGCTGGTGGTGGTGCCGGGAGTGTGGGGGACAAGGGCGTCAGACATGATGGCCGTCCGCCGCCGCAGTCGCGTGGTGGCGGTAAGCCGCAGGCGGCGCCGTCCGGGCGGGAATCTATACTGGATACAACCGCAACCCGTGGCCCGTATTCGTATGCCGTATCCCGGTTGCCCATATTTCTTTCGTCTACATTAGTGATAATGATGCATCAGATTCTCGGGGCTTTCAATCCATCTAAGAACGAAGATTCAAAACAAGTTGGCAAGCTCGATCTATAGATATTGAGATTTTATAAATATGGGTGGAGGGATCACATGGATTCCTAACTTAACAGTACAAGTGGCGAGGATTTTCGTTTATCTTCATGTCCCTTTGGTGTTGCCATCCATGGAATCCTTTTGTCCATTCTTTATTCCCCCTTTATTCTAAACAACGAACGAGATTGTCACTTTGACAATGATAGGACAATGCCAATACATTAGCAAAAAGGACTTGAAAATAAGCTCCCTCCCCCGCCTCCCACTATCACCGCAACACTGAGCAAAGAAAGAGTTGAAAAAGCTGTGATTGCTTTTTGGGAGCCAGGGAAGATGAATCAAAATCTTGGAGCTGGCTTAGTTGCGGTCCTAAAACACACTCGCCCTCCAGTTCGTTCTTTGTGATGAAATCTCCGGTGACGTCGATGTTGCGTGCATCATTTTGTTTGTCCGCTTGCTCTCCAGGGGTCCACAAATTTGTGTGAGTGGTTTCGGGGTCTCACTCACTCACCCCTGATTGATCCTAGTGCCAAAGCTTGGAGAGGAATCCCACTTATAACAAAAATGTTTGGTGATCATGGCTAACTCTCTCTGCCACAAGATGCCCCAAACACTTTGTTGCAATGTACTTGTCAACTTTGTTTCCCTCATCTTTAAAAGGTCTTTTGTTTAATCTTTCCTGCTTGGCAATCCTCATCTTGCTTTGCTCCGCATCTCATCCATACAATACAGGGCACATACATACATAGAAACATGGCGGTACACAAAAACAAAGCTTGAAATTCCCAGGCCAAGGGAATGAGTGCTTGCCTTGTTGCCTCGCAGCAGCATCACTACTAGATTTACTGGGCGAGTTAAAAACAAGGAAATTGTCCAGGAGGGGAAGGAATACGTATCTGCACACGTGTACGTAGATATACCCGTAAAAAGCATCCCCTTGGGCTCGCTTTCACACCGCGCTGCTGTTTGGCAGCGACCTGTCCTTAAAGCCCCCTCTACCTAGGTCGTGTATCCAAGATTTACACTACACTGCTACACTACATTGTTTCTTTCTCGCCTATCTATCTATCTATTTGCTCCGAGGGATTCTCCTCTCTCCATTTTAGGTATCGCGCGCTCGATCCACATCCATCGCCCAAGAGCTCCCGAAATCTCAGCTCGCGACGCTGCGCCAGGTCTCCAGGCTCCATGAGAGAGCTGGAATCGTCCTTCTTTCCCTTGGCCGGAGAGGCGCGCGCGGGGGGCCGAAATATGTCTTAGCTACAGGACGCGCTCTTGGTCTCGATCGGTGGCTCTAAGGCGGCGCTGTGCGTGTGTGTGCTCTCCATCCCTTCCTCCGCCTTGCTTGCGAGCCTAGGATGAGGAAGCAGCAGCAGCAGCAGCAGCAGCAGCGGTGTGGGAGTCACGGCGGCCGCGTGCGAGTAGTCGACGAAGTTCGTGTGCCCAGGGAGACGGAGAGGGACTACCACTGCCTGCGAGCGATCATCATAATCTGAAAGGGGGGGATTCCAGGGAAACGAGGGCGTCGCATTCGCCGGGCTTCGTTTGCTTTTCACTGTTTGCGGAAGCTGGGGGAGTGAGCCTGGTCCTGAGCTGACAGAGGAGAAGCAAGCAAGGCACGCAGCGAGGAGGAAGAACAAAGGGGGCTAGGCTCGCATTTTTGGCATTTTTGGTTTTGCGGCTCATCTCAAGATCATTGTGGAAGATCGTCCCGGATCATCGCGGGCATTGCTATCATGTCGGCGGAGGGTCTGGGCCAGGCTCTCCGGAGTCTTTGCAACAGGACGGGCTGGTGCTACGCTGTGTTTTGGAAGCTAAAGCGACGCAGCCGTATGTGAGTAAATCATCCTTTCGCTTCGCTTGTGCTCTAAAGAGGGAGAGAGAGAGAGAGAGCTCTCTTGCTTGATCTCCTGCTAACTGGAGGTGGCACTGCACTGCCTCTCTTGGGTTTTTTTAGCTACTGTTGACTTAGCTTGTCTCTTATGCGTTTTTTCTCGCTGTGTTTTTATTGCAGGGTGCTGACATGGGAGGACAGCTACTACGAATTCGCGACGCTGCCACCAATCGCCAATGCTTTGAGCCGCAGCGGCGCTGGGAATGGGAGAAGCCCTCTGGACATGCTGCTGCTCAAGCAAGATGGTGGCATTGCCGAAGATCAGATACAGTTGGCTGTCGCTAAAATGTCCTTCCAGGTTTACTCCCTGGGAGAAGGGTACGCAACCCGGTTGTCGGTGTCGTGGCTAACCCAACTTTCCTCTCGGGCAGAATAATTGGGCGTGTAGCTTTCTCCGGAAAGCACCAGTGGGTGTTTGCAGCTGGGGAAAGATCTATGGAAAGCGGAGTACCAGCGGCATTGGAGCACGGCTGGTCGAATCAGTTTGAAGCGGGAATAAAGGTATAGTAGCTTTCATTCGAGGGAGTCCTTAACTCTTTGGTGTGCAGACGATTGCTGTGATAGCAGTCCAGCAGCAAGGTGTTGTGCAACTTGGATCGACTCAAACGGTGTGTAGCTTCTCCCAGCTCTTACTCAAGTAACTGTGTGTGTGCCCTTGCAGATGGCCGAGGATCTGAACTTGGTAGGCCAGATCAGAGCATTGTTCGGAGCATTACAAAGCATGCCTGGGGCATTCGTTCCTGAGTTCACTCCCGATGGACAAGCTGGAAGAGGCCTTTCTGTTGTCCCGAAAGCCATGCCAACGTACGTCAACAAGCCCGCTTCTACGTTGGCAGCATTTGGCTCTTCTGCAAGAACAACCATGAGCAGCCGACCAGCGTGCCCCGTTTCTACGGAGGGAGAACACATGTTGCGTTCAGCGGCCAAAGTTGTTGAGCCTGCCTTCCAACTTTCTACGAGCAGCTGGGCTTCAATGGTAGTTCCATCCATGGGGCAGAAGCCACAGGATATACGCCCCGCCTCTACGGGTCTCTACTCTTCCAGATCTCAGGTCTTCCAGGAAGATCCAGGCCATTTAAGCCGCTTGATCAGCAAAGCTCCTGTGGAGAGTTTCTTTAATTCATCGGAGACAGGGCGGCTATCTAATTTCTCCAGCGAGCTTTCCTACGGACAAAGCATCAGGCACTTCGACTCCAGCGGATGGCCTCCGCCGGACTCCACCTTGCCAGTGTCAACAAGAGATTATGATCAGAACCTGCCGCTGCCAACTTCCTTCGGAGACGAGACAGGGATGATGCGGCCGGGACCAGAAGAAGGATTTGACTACAACAGTTTGTTTAAGGCGTTTCAGAAGGACGACTTGGATGATTTCAACAACTTGTTAGCGTCTCTGAATAAGGAGTATGCGGGAGGCCAAGCCAGCGGTTCGACAACCTGTTCACAGTTCGCTTTTGGGGATGAATTATCCGAGGTGGTGGTTTCTCATTCAAAGTGCGGGCCAAGTAAGGAGGAACTGTACGTGAACATGCCAACACAACCGGTTGAAGACATGAAACCTGCGAAGCTTGCTCTACCCTTTGATGGCGCCACCGCTGCAATGGACAAAACCCGCGATGCATTTGTCAATCTGTCGGCGGACAGGCCAGAGCAGCTGTTGGATGCTGTTGTTGCCGGTGCGAGTACGTCGTCACTGGGTTCCAGGGGACCGACGTCTGCCAAGAGTTCGTTAGGATGCGCTCCCGCGCTAACTGTTGGGAACGCGGTGCAATATCTGGAGAAGCAGCTATCGAGCTCTTCGAGTTTGGACAGAGATATAGCTGCCAACTGGCCTGCAAGCAGTGTGTCCGTGGATGTTTCTTCAAGCTCTTGGACCGAAGGGAGCCAGGCTAAGAAGTCGGAGGAACACTCGTACAAGGATACTAGCGGAGCGGCAGCCAGAAAGCAGGAGGAGCCTAGTCGGATGGCTGGGAGGAAGAGGCTGAGGCCAGGGGAAGCTCCAAGGCCCAGGCCCAAAGACAGGCAGCAAATACAGGACAGAGTTAGGGAGCTTCGCGATATTGTTCCCAATGCAACAAAGGTAAGCGTCGTCCTTCATGCAGTAAAATGGATGTTCACCTTCTACTTGTTTTGTGTGTAGCAGTGTAGCATTGATGCGCTGCTAGAGAAAACAATCCGGCATATGAAGTTTCTCCAAAGTGTGACGCAGCACGGTGACAAGTGGAAAGCTGGAGGCGACGTAAAGGTGAACGAAGGCCGTGTCTTTGCATCGAATATCGTCTAATTTGGACAACTTAACAGGGAGAGAGGAGTGCAGAGAACAGCAGTGGCTTGGAGAACGGTGCAAGCTGGGCTATGGAGCTTGATGCGAAAGGAAGTGGCGTTCCGATTCTTGTGGAGAATCTCAAGCAGCCACGGCAAATGCTTGTTGAGGTTGGTGAATCAGTACTTAATATATTGTCGTCGGCTGATTTCTCGTGCTCTCTCAGATGTTGTGCGAGGAGAGAGGCTTATTCTGGGAGATTGCTGACAACATCCGGGGTCTTGGGCTTACAATCCTGAAGGGTGTGATGGAGTCGCGGAACGATAAGATTTGGGCTCGTTTCAACGTTGAGGTAGAAGAAGCGATTCTTTTTCTTCTTTTCCTTGCGTTTGGTGTGTAGCTAAAACTCGACATACAGGTTCACGCTGCGAAAGAAGTAAACCGGCTCAAGGTGGTTTGGAATCTCACGCAGCTGCTTAGACCCAGCGGCAAGAACACGAGCGCGCCAAGCTTTGTGGGATCGGAGATGTCGGACGTTTGCTCCGAGTCATTTGGAAGCCGATTCCAGCCTCAAGTTGTTGCTTCGCACGGCATTACCGTGTCCCCTGGTAGCGCCTGGTGACAAATGTGAAGGTGGTGTTGTTATTATACACTATGTTATTTACATAGCATAGATCTATTTTTCTTCCTTGTACACCATTGCTTGAGAAAAATCGAAAGTTGCAATTCTTCCTTGTGTTTATATAAAGCATCGTAACTCGAGCATAATGTCTGGACTCCCTCCACAAAATATTAAAGGCCCCAAAATAAGAGGCGCCAAACTGCCAGAACCAACGGCCAGGATGGAGATCGCCGACGTGGCGGGTTGCGATGTCATTGGCTGGGAGGTCGATCCTCGTCGCGCCGCGAGAGCCAATGGGAGCGCAGGAATCAGGTGTTTATAAGATTTTCACGGAGCTAGGGGTTTCCATTGGCGAGCAATCTTCCTGGTCTGTGCGAGAGGAGTAAGTGGTAGCGCTAGCTCTCAAATCAGTAGGCAGAGCGTCTCTTTCTCTCTGTCTCTCTCTCTCTCTCGGATTCGCAAGCGGCGGAGCGATGGCCAAGGCAGCGGAGAAGAAGCCTGTAGCTGAGAAGGTCCCAGCGGAGAAGAAGGCGGCGGAGAAGAAGCCGCGGGCGGAGAAGAAGACCCCGGCCAAGGATCCATCGGCGGCGGCGGACAAGAAGAAGCGCAAGATGAAGAAGAGCGTGGAGACGTACAAGATGTACATATACAAGGTACTCAAGCAGGTCCACCCCGAGACGGGCATTTCGAGCAAGGCCATGGGGATCATGAACAGCTTCATCAACGACATCTTCGAGAAGCTAGCGCAGGAGGCCTCGAGGTTGGCTCGCTACAACAAAAAGCCCACAATCACCTCGCGGGAGATCCAGACGGCGGTTCGTCTCATCCTTCCCGGCGAGCTCGCCAAGCATGCCGTGTCCGAAGGGACCAAGGCCGTCACCAAGTTCACGAGCTCTTGAGCTTGTTCTTCCTGCTTTTGCCTCTCCTTTCTTTTTCCTATTAATCTAAGTGTCGTTGTAACTCCTGTATACTTGATCTTCAATGGTGAAACTTTTTTTTTCCAACAGTCAATGTGTTCTACAATGGTAGTTTTCTAAGTTTGCTCGCGCTGGAACGAGTCTAGCACAGTGAGAAATGTGAAGTATATGTATATACATCACGTCGAGATCGAGAGGGAAAATCGCAAGTACCACCTATAGTTATCAAAACAAGTAAAGCCATCCTTGTTGCCCACGAAACAAACCATCTCGAGTCTCCCGGTCTCTTGTCATGTACATGTTGCTGTGGCCTCGAAAAACGAGGAAAAAAGATGGAAAAAGAAGAGCTTTAATCTGTTTTTCAGCGTCACCCTCTTCTGAAACTGTTGTGCTGCCTCAGATAATTATCGGCAGTCTTTCTCTCGGCTTCCGCTTCGTACCTCCCACGCCTGCCTGGCTTGTTGTTATCTCTCGTCCCTCTCAAATCACTGCCTGCTCTATTATGACCATCCAGCCGTGACGACGAGCTTGGCAACGTCGGCTCCCTGAGAACCTGACTTAAAACCCCGTCACTGATGAGGCCCTTCTCCACTGCTGCAGCCGAGGTGATGAAACAGTTCCTCGACTTTGCATCTTCTATGAGCTTAGCCCAATCTTCAGACTGCTCCAACGTACCGGCATTGCCTATAACCTGCGCAGCGCATGCATGGCTTCAGCCAGGAAAAAGTGATAAAAAAATACAAAATCTTACCCATAGCGATCGACGAGCTCGAGTCAAAGCCACGTTCATCCGCCTTATGTCCGCTACGAATCCCACCCCGTGGTTAGAAGCTCGGACGCAAGACATTATAATCACGTCCCTTTCCTGCCCCTGGAATGCATCCACCGTGTTGATGTAAACTCCCTTGGCATCACCAGAGAGAGACTCGAATTCCCTCTGTATGCACCTCAGTTGAAGCTTGTAAGGAGATATGACACCCACGGTCGCCTGCTGCCTCCCTGCCGCCTTCAAAACACCTTGGAGGTGGTCATACAGCTTGGCTGCAAACTTGGCCTCGACAACATTCTGAAACGAGACCGAGCCGCTGATGTGCGACTCCTTTCCGTGGCTCACGTCGAAAAAGAGGTAAGGCTGCAGCAGCGGGTCATGGTGGTAAATCTCGTCCGGCAAGCCCTTGACGCTGTCACTGTCCTGGAGACGGCCCTGATAAAAATGCCGAGATGGAAAATCCCGAATTTGAGGATGCATGCGATACTGGACTGTCAGCATGAGCGTCGGACATCCCGCTTGTTGAAACCGCTCGAACAAGCTTCGCGAATACTGCATGGTGTCAGCCACCCGGCTAATGACAGTCGCTGGGAGCTGCTGCGGATCACCAACCAGGACACAGCGGGCTGCTCCAAGGATGAGTGGAGGTAGCACGCCTAGTTCGCTGGCTTGTGCTGCTTCATCAATAACCACGATGTCAAAACCACGGGCCAGATTGGTGAAGAGTTTACGACCGCTGCTGGAAACTGTGGTGAACACGATCTCCGCCTCATTCGCAAAGCTCGCTTCGAGCTTGCTCTTCGCGTCCTCGAGACCATATCCACCACCCGGCTTATGAAGGTTGTCGACAATCACAAACCGGGACATGTCAACCAGCACCTTATCTCTTTCTTCCAGCAGCGATGCCAGCTGCTGCAGCTTCATGTCTCTGGCCTGGTCGCGGGCCGTAAGCACCTCGGGCTCGACACCGACTGCGCCCTGGACCCGACTGGCATTTAAGTCCTTTTGTAGCACCGCTATATGCTGTGATAGAGCATACTCCCGCAGCCGCATCCGCTGAAGCCACTCTAAAATCTCGTCCCGCCCTTTTCCAATGAGCGACTCCGTTCTCTTTTCCACGGAAACTGCCTGCGCTGCCTTGGACTGCGGATCTGTTCCCACGCGAGCCACGTCAGGCCGATATACCCTCATCTCGCCGTCCATAAAACCTTTGTCCAGCACACGAGAAAGCAGCTCATCTGTTGCTGCATTCGAGGGAGCACAGACAAGCATCCGGGGCTTCGGGCAAAGCTTTGGAAGCTGCCGGAGGAGACTCTTGTCCATCTTCTGCAAAACCTCATCAATCCACCCTCCCTGCTCGTCATCGCCAGCAGCAGCATCCGAGACTACTGCACCAGGTGCAATTTTCTTGAGGAGAGCGGTGTAGTACCTCTGATACTGCACAAGGTGGATAGCATTCAGCATCCCCCAGACCGTATGTGTTTTCCCTGTCCCAGGCGGCCCTTGCACCAGGCTAAAAGGCCATATTTCCTGTGATCTCGTAGCTGCAGCAGTGCCGGCAGCCGTGTGCATAGCCGCCCATTGTATAGCCGACAGTTGCGGAGCATTGAAATTGTTGCGCAAGTACTCAGTAAACCCTGGAGTGAAACAGCTAAGCATAACCGCTTGCTCCTGGTCATAACGAGGAAATAGCTCGGGCCGTGGCTGCAATATCGCCTTGAGCATCTGTGAATGGACCACTCGTAAAATCCATGAAAGAACCAAGAAAACAATTTACCTGAGGGTGCAGGCGGTAGAGAGCATGAAGGGCAACATATTCACGTTGTGTAGTCGCAAGGCCGCCTAAAACAGTGAACGACCATACACCACCTTGACGCAGGTCGTCCAACAAGTGATTGGGGTAGCCACCTCTTCAAACAAAACCGAGTTAGACAACGATAGGAAAGTTTAGCTCAAACGGAAATAACTCACCCATTATCTCCGTTGAATTCGGAAAAGTTTATGAACATAACAGCTCCATGGGCGTCACGAACGTCAAGCGGCATGTACCGGCGGGCAATACCAGCAATGTGAATCGATATTTCGCCTTCCTCTTTGGCATCTTCGCTGCCATTCTTGCGTTGAGCGTCTGTATTATAAGCACCAGCTTAAAGCTCAATTTCTCTTGAGAAAGACAAATGACACACTACCTTGAGGCGGTGTCGACAAAACTGCCACGTCGCCTTCTTTGAAGTTAAAGCGAGTACGAGCGTCCATAGGAAGTAAAGTGACATCGTACCATCCTGGTAACAAATGTTTAGTTACCCTGCATCAGAATCAGAACCAGAATCACAAGGCACATACCTCTGTCGCGTTTATCAACTGCTTTGATCATCGCGGAAGTGTGTACTTCCTTTCCTGAGTCACGAAGCTCCTCCCAGACATTGAACAGCTGTGCCCGGCACTCTTCAAACAGTAGTGGTTCGAATACTTGTACGTATTCTTCTAAAGATGCAAAGCTTCCTGGAACGCGCTGCAGCTCTGTCTCCGCTGGTTGGCCTGCACAGACTTCACACCGTCAAAAATCCATCCCAGATACGTAGTCCTACACGCCCAAGCAGGTTTGATAACTACTCTGTGCGATCAGCCCAAACAGCAGCGCTGCAATTTTCATTGAGCAAAATCCCTTGCTCTTCCACGTCCGATGAACCTTTTGGTGGACTTGCATATAAAGAGCGGCAGCTGCTTGCCATGTTACACACACAGTCGACTCAAAACTGTAGAAAAACAGTACGTGAGTAAGCATAACACTGACAGAAACTATGAAGCATCTAGCGTCATAATGTTGCCAGCATCTGACTTAGTCAGCGACCCTAACCATTTTCTCTCTTTCGAAGAAGAAAAGGACAGGAAAAACCAAGGCCAAAAAAAAAAGAAAAAAGAAAAACAGGAACCGTATTACCGGAGAATATAACAAACCTGATTGTTGCCACAGCTTGCTGCAGGTAGCCTCTCGATGGAGCCTTTCAATAGACGCGTCCAGAGGTTGAGATGCTGCAGCAGCACGCTTGAATGGAGCTTGTCTCCTAATTGGTGCGCGCTCTTCACCTCCATTCCCTCCATTCTCACCATGCTGTCGTCGAACATTCGGCCTCTGGAATTGCGGCTTAAGCTGCGCATCTCGGGGCCTCTCTTTGGCATCGAGGGATCCATTACAGTTGTCGTCCTTGTTGGTCTCGAAGCACGACTCCACATTCTCTCTGGCTTCTTTAAGCTGTTGCCGAACTCCTACGCTCCGCACAACCGGTGTCGGGACTTTCGGCGGACGCGCTATTTGCAAGGACTCGTCTAACTCCAGCACCATCGTCTGCCTCGTACGCTTCTTGCCCAGCTTCTCATCGTTCTTGGCTACAGCAGCTTGCCTGGGGAGGGTGGTGACCGCTTTTCTCTGGGGGGCTGGCGTTGGCGTCTCGGGTGGTCGAGTACTGTCGGGTGGCCGAGTACTGTCGGGTGGCCGAGCACTACTTTCCACTGCTTTACTACAAACAGCAGCGCTTGTATCTTCCGGCGGCTCCATGAAGTTGTCCGACTGTTTCTTGGCCAGCCTCGCGCTCCTCCGCGCCTTTTCTACCTTGACGGGTGGCTTGTCACCGCTGCTCGAGGAAGGGCATGCCGCTTGTCCCGCCGTGTCGGCATCAGGAGCCTTGGGCGATGGAGGCGGTAAATTCAGATCGAGCTCCATCGTCCTAGAACTTGTAACTACTACTAGTAATAATCCGGCATCACATAATAGGGTCACCTAGGGTTATCCTCGTCGGCCACAACGCAATACGTCTCGCACCTGGACAAACTTCCAATCCACCACTCCTGCTCCATCCTAATCCACCACTCCTTCTCCATCCTGACCGCCACCGCCGCCCCTCCGCCCGCCCGCCCGCCGCTCCTCCAATCCCTCCGCTCTCTCTCAACTTCGCTGACTTGCTCCTCTTGGTGGAGGCGAGCACAGCGCTCTAGAATTCTTCCTCAGGCTCTCTCTTGTCTCTGGGAGAGAGGGGCAGCCGCATTTTATAGGTAAGAGAGCAGGGCCCTTGCGTCCACCGTAATTCTCACCCTGTCGCCAATGCCCTCTCGCCACGTGTCCACGGGAGAAAGCCACTGGATTGGATTCGGGCCTGGGGATCCGACGGTGGACGTTCAAGTCTGTACGTATATATAATATAGGTACGAACTCCTTTACTTATTACAAAAGTACGTGGGGGGGTCATTGACTTGTCAAGGTCCGAGTGGGGAGGACGAGGACGAGGAGATTTTGGAGCTGGCGGCACGGCGTTGGAGTGACGCCGAGAGAGGCTCCTTTGACGTTGGAGCAGTCCCACTTGGATCCCTGCGAGGCGTCGTCAACCTCGAGAGTTATGTTGGACAAGCATATGTCCTCAAACGGGGCCGCCTCCAAGCCTCTCAGGCTTCCGGCGTGGGAGATGTTCCGGCCCCAAACCTTGTTCACGTAAATCCCTCTCACCACCGGGTACGCCAGCGGGTCGTAGCCCTCGTCAGGATGCTCGCTGCTACTGTTGCCGCTCAAGGCGATTGCCGTGAGCACACTGTCCATGGTGACGTTGGTGACCGAGATGTTCTTGACGTAGCCTCCGCGGCCCGCCCCAGTCTTAACGTGGACTCCGATCTTTGAGTTGAACACTCGAACGTCCTCCACCACCACATTCTTTATCCCGCCCGACATCTCACTGCCAAAGGCGATGGCGGCGCTGGCGGGTGCCTGGGCCGTGATTCGCCGGATCACGACCTTGGCACTCGGGAGCCCAACCCGGATGCCATACTCGTCCCAGCCGCTCTTGACCGAGACAGCGTCGCCGCCGCTGGTTATCGCACAGTCCTCAATGCAGACGCCGGTACAAGAATCTGCACAGGGCACGTGTTTATCTGGATTAGAATCAGAGAATGGAAAATGGATGGATGGATGGAGTTGAGTGATCCATCCCACGAGATCAACAACCAGAAGCCCATGCAAAGAGCACAGGGTGGGAGCTCACGTAATGAAACCCACAGTCAAAATAGTAGTAAACCCAAAAGATGCTATACCTGCATCTTGCCGGTTCCTTAAACAACAGTGCCTCGCTCCTTTGGGCCTGGGTTACCATCTAACTCACTGTTAGCAAGAGCTCTGTTTCGAAACAGCCAAGGGTTCGAAAACAAGCGACAAAATTCCAGCAAGGAATCGCTAACGTAGAAGAAGCAGCAACTAAGTAGTTGTGTGAAAAAAAGTCAGAGTCGAGAACCATGGTCCACTCCCATGGTTGCTCAAGTACGTGAAAAGCCTGGATAAAGTACAGGGTTGTCAAGAATTGTTACCTGGTTGGACACCATCAGTGTTGGGTGACTCCGAAGGGGCAACCACGGTCACGCCTCTGATGACAACATTGCTTTCAAAACCAGAAACCAACAACACGCGGTAACTCGTTAGAGCAGGAAAAAAAAAACTTAAAAAAAAAATTTCCAGGACTCTAGCAGAAGTGCCACTACACCTATCAGACAAACCTGCAATAAACAGGGTGGATGGTCCAGGATGGTGAATTCAGGAGACTAATATTTGACACCACGATGTTTTTCGAATTGATGAACTCCACCAAGTGGCCCCTTGTATAATTCAGGGACTGATTACGGAACCAGTGCCACCACACCGATCCCTGCCCGTCTATTGTCCCATTTCCACCTGTGACAGAGCAACTGTGCTTCACACAAGAAAAGCGAGGAGGATACAGTATCTCACCTGTAATCACTACATCTTCCAGATCCTTGCCATAGACTAGACTCCTGTGCCTCCGACCCGGGAGGTCCCTGCCCCTCCCGTACGACGGCAATGGATCTATTAAAGGCCAGTCGTGTGGATCCTACCGAATCGAAGAAACAAGCAAGCAGAGTGAGCGACATCCAATTGGCCGACCTCACCTGAGAGGCGAGGATGACGGAGCCCGTGTCGAGAAAGAGCGTGAGGTGACTGATGAGCGTGAAGCTGCCCGTTAGCCACCTGCCGGCGGGCACGTAGAGTTGCGCGCCACCCTTGTGAGCAAACGACTGCAGATAAAAGACGGCATTCTGAAACGCCACCGTGTTCACGGTTTGCCCATCCCCGACAGCTCCGAACTCTGTGATGGACACACTGTGCGGCCTCGCAACGCTTCTGCGGTTGCCGCGCCCGCAGATCTCCTCCACGTCCAATCGGCCGGACGAGCTCGGGCAATCGCCCCAAGACTCTATCACCATCATACCTACAAGAATGGCCAGCGCGTCGAGCTTCACAAACCACCACATCTCTGGCGCCCTCGATCCCCCGCCCCGAAGACCTAGCAGCAGCAATGCAGCAGAGCTGGATTGGTTGGCGATGCCAAAATCATGGCGATGCTAATCGGGGCCGCCGCGGGGAAGCCAAAACTACTGGCCGTGATACTCTGCCGACCGCACAGTGACCGATCTTGATCCGCCTCCTCGCCCGCGACCGCACACTCTTCCATGTCTCGCCGCTGTGTGTACTCACATCTCCTGGAAGGAATTGTTGGAGCGTGGCACCTGCTAAATGCGGCCACGGAGCCTGGAAACTTACCGATTTGAGGTGGAGAGGATGAGCGCTGCCGCCGCAGAGGGTGTGAAATGGAGGTGGATCCAGCGCTGGGCACATCCCCCACCCAGATTGCTCGCCTCGCCTCGCCCGCGTTTCCGGAGCAGACGTGCCTGTTGCTCAAGCTATTTTCTTCCATTTCCACGTCAAGGGAATATTTAACAAAGAGTAATGGGCTGGCAACCGGCAATGGCCGGTTGCACGTAATCCATTGGTGCGCCACAAGCCCGCCAGCCACCGGCTCTAGGCCGTTGCGCCTGACCGACACCTTGGAGCTCCAGCTGGCTTGCTGGCCTCTGCTAAATTGGACTCGCCTCGTTGATGTGAAAGCTTGGTTGGGCCACAAGACGCCACCAGCCGAGTGAATGGAGAAACCGTCACAGATGATTAGAGGATTAGAGGACGATTACATCACGCGAGAGCAACAAGAGAATTTGCAGAACTGGGGAGGAGATAACTAAACTATTTCCTCCCCTCATCCAGAATGATGCACAAAAACAAAAAAAGAAAAAGTAGGAGAGATTGGATTGGGCATTTGGAATTTGGAAGCAGGAACATGGGCCATGCAGCTAAAAGTCATATGCTCCCATGTGCCCTCATCACATTCGTTAAGCGTAACTTACGCGAATGAATGGCATTGTGACAAAACACCCAGTTTCCTAGGTAGCTTTGTTTTCAGAGGGGGGCTGGCTATAGAGGCGACGTATCACTTTTGCAGCCACATCAATACCATTTGCGCCTGGAGAGACGGTCCAAAGCACTGCGCCCTTGTGAGACAAAATCTGGTGCACGACGTCCCGCCGGGGACGACAGCGCGAGTTGTCTCCAGTATGTAGCACGAACTGCCTGCGTCGCCTTTTCCCTGTACCAAAACCCCCCACACATCTACGCTGCTACCATCGCCATCGCCATCGCCGCCGTCCTTTGTTGACTGGGCGTTGCCGGCGGCCTTGTCACGTCCACACGACCGGGTCAAGTCGAACGATCTCCGGAGGCAGAGGCTATCTTGCATGGGGCATTGGCCAGCAGCAGACAGCGATCGTGCGTCGCGAACCAGTCTGGATGTTTGCTCGTCAAGCTTCCGGACGAGGATTAAACCGTCCGGAGACGCAGTCGTTACAGACTCCCTCACGTAGTTCCAGCACTCGGACGGGGTATGCTCCAAGGCACTCGGAGGAACCCTGCGCCTCTGCGTCCTAATGCCCTTCGAATCGAATATGTACTGGAGGAATGGTGCCTCCCGAATGTTCTTCACTATCTGGCAAGCCGGCCACCATATAATTATCAGCATACATCTCAGGACAGCGTCAAAAGAGAAACATTACCTCGACTATGTGATCTTGCACCCACTTGTCTAACGTCCTCATGTCCGAGCATGGCTGTGACAGGGACAAAGGCTGCAACCAGAAGCTACTCCTGTCAATGGGAGTCGAACAGGATGCGCTTTCCACCGCGTCAAACACCAGGTTCCCAGCGTTGCAACCCGTGGTGGCTCTAGTCCTAGTGGCTACTCTAAGAGAATCGAGCCCCCTCAATCTGCCGGGCCGAGCAAAGAATGATATCGCGCATCGATCGTCGTTCCTAAGCACTACCTGGCTGCTGCTGCTGCTGCTACTGCTGCTGCCGAACGCAGCGGCAAGATTTCCCGCCACCGCTGCGGAGGACGCCATTCTTCTTGGGGCTGCAGCGATCCCGCGTTTGTTTGACTGCTTTAGGGCTTTGTAGGCCAAGAAGGATGATTCGAGATTACGAAAAAGGGTGACAGTTGGAATGTTTATGTGCGTCGATTCCACGTGTGCTGGATGCAACGGCTGAGATGACTGACGTGGCCGTTACACGAGAGGCCACACGGCTAACACGTGCTGATGAATGCCATGTCATTTGCACGTGTTAACCGTGTGGTTTCCCCTTAAAATTCATTAAGCTGTGCAATGTGGCGCCTGCGTGGCAAAAGAAAAGATGATGTGGCATTAGGGCTAAAAAGAACAATTTGACCGCCCGTTTTGTTTAAGCATATGTTTATAGTGGTCAAAAATGGCAAGTAAAATAATATTTTCGTTAGAGATGTAAAAAGTAAATTTACCAGGGGAGATATTTTGGTTGCTACATGAAATTGATATACCACCTGCAGACTTCTTTAATCAGGTGGTGGTTGGGAAATGGCGCATGGACACGTTCAGCGAAACAAAGTCTTCTGTGATTTATTCCATTCTAACCATCGGCATGCGCTTTACGTTCTAGCTGGGGACCCGGCAGTTTGAGCGGATGATTCCATTGGGCGTGGTGAGGGGGCTGATGTTCCCCATGTTGATCATGGATCCCGCGAAGTTGCTGAAGAACTTGGACTGGTCGGAGCTGTAGGCCTTGACAAAGTTCCTGGCAGTCCCGACGGTGGTAGAGAGGACCTGGTCCGAGTTAAGCAAGCCCCTGCCCAGGAGGAGGTTGGAGTAGTACTGGTTATCAAAGGTGGTGGCGGTTGCCACGTCCAGAGGCTGTAGCGCGGTGGCGTCCCCCCCTTGAGGACATGCCGACTGAAGAGACTTCAAGAATCCCTGCCTGATGCTTGGGTCCGGTTGCCCGCTGCCACTGTTGTTGAACAGTCGGCCGCTGAAGCTGCTGCACTTAGCCTGCCCGATTGTGTGAGCCCCTGCATATCCATAGATGCCGTTTCCATAAGATCCTGATGCGACTCTAATGAGCTTGCACTTGCCTGAGAGGGTGAACATGTCCTCCGCTGACAGGCCTTTGGCCGTGAATGCGGATATGAGCTGATTAACGGTGAAAGCAGGGGATGGAATCTGTGAATTAGCTCCGCTCAGGCTGGCCGTGGTACTGTCTCGACGCCCCAGCCTCACATCCCAAGAAGGTCCTCCCGTCTGCAAAAGCTTGCGAATCATATATTGATCCCAATACGAGAGATAAATTCGCTTACGATGACACTGGAATCACGAGCCGCAATGGCGAGGATGTCTGCGCACGACACGACTCCCTTGCAGCTGCTCTCCAGAGACGTTTTGATCGTGTCGATGACCTCGAAGCCTCGGAGTGAATTGTTGTTTGGACCGGCAGTCTTCTCCCCAGTAAAACTCGACGTATCATCCAGCAGCACCGATGCATCACACCCCTGAGGAACAAAAAATACTGATTCAACGAATTGACCAGTGGCACTCACTTGAACAAAGCAATCATGGAAATGGAGCCTTATCAACGACGCCGGCAATCTCGAGTCCTGCTGCGTCGCTTTGGAAACCTCCGACTTGACTATGGATTCAGCGTTTGGGCATGAAGACGCATAGAAGCCCGTTTGAAGCTGGCATCGCCCCACGGACAAGAAGAAGAAGAAGAAGACGTAAGACATGAGGACAAATCCCACCGAAGTCATGGCTTCTAAAATGTCGCAACACTCGAGCTTTTCTCCGAGATGGTCCCAACGCACTGATATGCCATCGCTTTTATAGCGAGAACTCACAAACGTCCCCCTCTAGATAGCTAACTCTCTCCTTCCTCCTATGGTTGGGTACTACTAGACCATCAGGCAACCAACAGCCTCTCTCTTGTTCACAACAACAGGTGATAGCTTTTACCTTCTCCGCCGAGCTGAGTAGTTTTTAACTGAACACATTCTCGAGTTGCCAATGTTCACTCATCAAACTTAAACTTTGAGAAGTAGAAACAAGATGAGAGAGCTTCAAAATGGAACACTCCCAACAGTCAATGATGGATGAGATCAACAAGGGGTGAAACCTGTCAAAAATCCATCTTCTTGTTACAAAGAGCTTTAGCGACACCACAACTACTTTGGTGGGGCTAAAACGTTCGTAGCATCTCGAACCTCGATAGTCGGTTTGGAGGATCGGATTTTGGGAAGTATAAGAGGCGAGTGGACCAGGCCGCCTTTAAGCGCTTCTCGCTCAATCAATCAGAGGCTTCCCAAGCACATACGTCATTGTAAATGGCCGCTCAAAGTTGCGATCAAGCCATTTTTGACCCATATCCCTGCACTGTCATGACATGGCTCTACCGCCCAAGAGCTCCCGGCTGGTGGATGTTGATCTCGAGGTGCTCGAGGACAACCCAGGTAAGGCTACGTATGCATCGCTTCTCCGGCAATGTGGGCGCTCCAGGGCGCTGTGGGCGGGCAAACAGGTTCACTCGCACATGATAGCGAGGGGGCTGGACAGAGACAAGGTGCTGGGTGATATCCTCGTCCAAATGTATGGAAAGTGTCGTAGCCTCGGCGACGCAAGGGATGCCTTTGAGCGGCTGGCATACAGAGACGTCTACTCGTGGAGCATCATCATCGCAGCATTCGCCCAGAATGGGGATATTGATATGGCACTTGGGCTATACGAGCGGATGCAAGAGGAGGGCGTGCAGCCCGATATGTTCGTCTACTCAAGCGTTGTGGGAGCCTACTGTGCAGTGGGCGATCTCCAGCGAGGGCAAGAGATCCACAGGAGAATCGTCGACAGTGGAATGACTCCAGATGTTGTGGTGCACAACTCGCTCGTTAACTTGTATGCCAAGTGCGGCCGCATCGATGACGCCAGGAGTCTGTTTGATGGGATGCAAGTGAAGAGCCTCGCCTCCTGGAACGCAATGATCGCCGGATATGCACACCTGGACCTCGGGGACGAGGCCTTTGATCTCTTTCGCTGCATTGACCTCGAGGGCCTGGGTCCGGACATGTTGACGTTCATCAACTTGCTGGGGGCGTGCTCCACTCCGGAGTTTGTAGACGCCGGAAGAAATATTCATGCTCGGGTGGCGGCTCTGGGCTTGGATTCTAACCTTGTGCTTGCCACTGCGCTGCTCGACATGTACGCGAAATGCGGGAGCATCGAGGGTGCCAGGAGTGTGTTTGCAAGCATGGCTGACAACAAGAACCAAGTATCTTGGAACGCCATGATCGCGGCACGGGTTGAGTATGGCCACCCTGACGAGGCCATGTATCTCTACCACCAGATGCATCTCCAAGGCTTGAAGCCAAACGCTTTCACGTCGGCCAGCGTCCTTGGTGCTTGCGTCTGCGTGGAGCAGGGCATGCAGATCCATTCCTGGGCAATGTCGTGCGGATTCGAAGACGATCCGGTGGTGAGGACTGCGCTGGTGAACATGTACTCCAAGTTTGGAAGGCTGGAAGAAGCGGCAAAGGTCTTTGCCGACGGGCAGGGCTTCCAAAACGATCCTGTTGCGTGGAACGCGATGATCACCGCCTACACGGAGGCCTGGCTCCCCAGCGAGGCACTCGGCCTGTTTGACGAGATGCGAGAGCGATCAATAGCGCAGGATGCGGGGACGCTGATTGCCGCTGCAAATGCGTGCTCAGTCCTGGGGGACTTGTCGGCTGCTAGAGCCGTCCATTCCGCTGCGCGACGCAGCGGCCATGACTCCATCGTGCTGCAGAACTCGATCATCAACATGTATGCTCGATGCGGGAGCTTGGACGAGGCGCGAGCCTGTTTCGACAGCATGCCGCGGCGGAGTGTGGTGTCGTGGAACGTGTTGATGAGCGGCTACGTGGAGCAGCAGCAAGGCGAGGAGTCACTCAAGCTCGTCCGGTGCATGGACTGGCAGGGCATCCATCCCAACGCCTTCACCTTCAGCTGCGTCGCCACCGCTTGTTCGTTGCTCAAGGACCTCCGGGCGGGGCGGGCGGCTCACTCCCGGATCGTTGCCAGCGGCTTCGACACCGACAGGGTGGTGGTGACGGCGCTGATGGACATGTACGGGAGGTGCGGGAGCGTGGAGGCGGCGAGGAGGACGTTCGACGACATGAGGCGGCGGTGCTCGACTCGAGTGGACGTGGTGTCGTGGAACGCCATGATGGGGCTCTACTCGCATCACGGGCAGCCGCGGGAGGCGCTGGAGCTGTTTGGCGAGATGGGCTTGGCGGGGGAGGCGGGCAACGAGGTGAGCCTTACGCTGGTGTTGCATGCGTGCACCCATGCCGGCCTGGTGGCGGATGCGGTCGAGGCGCTGGCGCGCGGGGTGGAGGCGGGCATAGTGCCCAGCCGGGAGCACTACGCGTGTGTTGTGGACGTTTTGGCACGGGCGGGGAAGCTGGAGGTGGCGGAGGAGGTGATGAACAACATGCCCGTGGAGCCGGGCATTGGGGCGTGGAAGTGCCTGCTGGGGGCGTGCGCCGTGCACGGAGACGCGGGGAGGGGATCCAGCGCCGCGCAGCATGTGGTGGAGATGCAGCCCACCAATGCGGCGCCCTATGTGCTGCTCTCCAACATCGCCAAAGCTCCAAAGCCCTAACCTGTGGGCGATGGCAGACGGCGCGGACGACGATTTGGAGCCGCTGTTTGATTACCGCCGCGAGCAAGCAGGCCGCGACGAGAGTGAGTGTCGCCCATCTCCTGCTCTTCTTCGTTTCACTTTGGTGCGTTGTTTGCAGGCAGCGATCAAGAAGAAGAGCCCGAGCACGACAACATGAGGTTGTCTTCAGCCAACTTTACGGTGCGGCAGGCAACCGCGTCGCCTGCCACGACACAGCAGCAGCAGCAGCAGCAGCAGCTGACGCAACGGCAGCGTGTAGTGGAGGAGGACAGGGAGTGGGATAGGAGTTGGTTACCTCCGCCGCCCAAGCTGACCAAGAAGGTGACAGCCACCACAAGTTTCCACGGCGTCAGGTTCGTGATTTTGTTTATTTCTGGATACATGTTCGAGACGGATGCCTGCCTTCAGCTCGCTTCTGAGAGCCAAGCAAGCGGAGCTGCTGTCCCTGTCGCAAAAGGCCTGCGAGGACATTGACGAGCTGGACCGGCGAGCCAAAGCTTACACTCCTGCGCAAGCCGCGGACAAGATCGTGGTTAGAGTCCAAGATAGTTCCGGTGGCATTCAGTGTATTCGCATGGGAATGGTGGGTGGCGACAGGAATAGTTTTCTCTCTTGCGCAACTTAATCCATTTTTGTATTCCAGGATGATAGGCTCGACAAGCTGTTTGATGCATATTCCACTGCCGCAAAGGTGTCCGTGTCGGGCTTGGTCTTTTGTTTCGATGGCGAGCAAGTACAGGGGAGTGCAACGCCAAGAAGCATGAATCTGGAAAACGAGGACATGTTGGAGGTGTCCGGGCAATCATGCTCGCGGGACAACAGCGACCACAACTCACAGCGACAGCAACAACAACAACAACACAAGATCGTGCTCAAAGTTCAGGACAAGTCGGGCGGGATTCACTCCTTCCGTATGGGAATGGTGAGGTGTTTTTTTTTTACTGCTGTACCCATTCATAACTTTTGCTTCCAGGATGACAGATTTGAGAGGCTGTTTGCTGCGTATGCAAGCACCACAAAGACATCCAAATCGAACTTGGTGTTCCGTTTTGACGGGGAACAGTTGCAAGGCAATGCCACTCCCAAGAGCCTGGATATGGAGGACGATGACTCAATCGAGGTGTTCGTCAGGTCTTAAAAAACGTGTAAAAGGTAGAAAAGGGAAATCAGCAGCACGTTAGGCGTGTCCAAAGGAGGTAACATCTTGTTTGTTCACTCACAGGCTACTTTTCGTGGTGCTCTGTTAGTGGGATGGGATTTGGGATTCCTCGTGCGTTGATCGTCAAATCCCTTCGCTTCCTTCCACCTGTGTGGATCCCGTGCATGCTACTTGTGCGTGGTGCTTGGTGACAAAGTCGTGATAGTTGCACCAAAACTAAAGGTGAATCACTTGGAGCACTGCGCACGACGAAAGGGACGGACAGCATAGAAAGGACATGGACAAGGAACGCCCCAGCTCCAATTTTTGACAAAGCTGCTGTACCGAATGAAGTGAATCGAATCAAGGAGAATCGTTTTTCGCTGGTGTAAGTTGGTGGGGAGGCAACTAACTCTCTAATAATCGCTACGTAAACTCGTACGACTTGAATGCAAAGCAGACAAGCATCTCTTGCTAGAAAGCCTTGTCTATATCCCATGCCCATTTACACCACTTTGCTTTATTTTGCTAACAACGGAGGTGCGTCCATGCTTTGCGGCAGTACGGCAGGTGATGGATGGGGGGAGAGAGAGAGAGAGAGAGAGGCGTTTCACAAATGCCGCCGGTGCCGACAGAGAGCGAGAGGGCGAGAGGGCGATGGGAGGGCAAGGAGTATTTGTGACCTGCCAGTCGAAACTAGCAAGCAAGCAAGCAGCAGCAAGAAAGCGGTTTCTTCTGCTTCTCTCGGTCACGCCATATCGCTTGCGAATATAAATATGTTGTTCCTTTTGCATTTACTAGGTAGCATGAAGTAGGCATTTTGTTTTGCTAGAGCTAGCTAGCTAGCAACGAGAGCTACACCATGGCGGTGCTGGGGCTCTCGTCTCAGATCAGGGGCGCGGAAGATGACGCCAGGAAAAGAGAGAGCGGCAGGGGCCACGGTCGCAAGCTGTCGGGCGTCTTGTCCTCCTTCCTGGATGCATTCCGCTGCCATGTCGCACACGCGGGCGTGTGCAGCGCCGCCACCAACAAGGAGCAAGACACGAGCAAGAGCAAGGCCAAGCCCAGGCTCAAGCTTCTCCTGCAGCAGCAGCAGCAGCAGCGGGCGGAGGACAATAGGGAGCACGACAAAGCATCAGCATCGATATCCGAGGTATGTGAGCGACTCAAGGCCCATGACGACGACGACGACGACGACAACAAGGCCAAGGTGGTTGTGAGCCCGAGAGATCATGGGGGGCCCAACAACATCAAGGCCCCGTCCGGCTCCGGAGGAGGATCCTTCGGGAGGAGATTGGATCTGCGGTGGCTGGTCGACGGCGTGAAGAGCGGGCGGAAAGAGGACGAGCGGTTGAGAGCGGCCACAGAAATGCGGAGGATGAGCCGTGACAGCGCAGAAAACAGGGTGGTGCTGGCGGAGCTGGGCGTGATTCCCTCGCTGGTGGACCTCTTAACCATCTCCGCTGTCTCCGCTTGCAAGCAGCCTCTGCTGGCGCTGCTCAACCTCGCCATCGGAAACAGCAGGTACCTAGTGGTGGTGATCGCAGCCAATGAGATTAAGCTTTTGATTCGCGCGTGCGCAGGAACAAGCAGTGGATCGTCGAGGCCGGAGCGGTGCCAATCCTGGTCCGGATTCTATCCAGCGCTACCTCGGCTGCGGACGTTGTCGAGAGCGCCATAGCTGCTCTACTCTCGCTGTCAGCCCTGGATTCCAACAAGCCCATCATAGGCCACTCGGGTGCATCCCAGCAGCTGGTGCGGATCGTCCGCACCAAGAGCAGCAGCAGCATCATCAAGGATTCCACCCGCGTCTTGTACAACCTCTCCATTTCTTCCGCAAATGTTGGGCGTATGGTGGCGGATGGTGCAGCCGACGCCCTCCTCAACCTCCTCAACACGGACGCCGATAGCGACCCGCTGGTTGCCGACAGGATCCTGGCCACGCTGGGCAATCTGGCGGAGCTCTCAGAAGAGGCACGCAAATGCCTCACCTCCTCCGCTGCCATCGCCAAGCTCCTCACGGCGCTCGCATCCTACACCGCAACCATGGAAGAAACGTCATCTTCGTCGTCGTCGTCGGCGTCGGCTTCGTCCGGCTCGGAAGAGGACTCCCAAGTATATTCGAAGCATCTTGGCCCTGCCGCCACGGTCGCACGGTGCCAGGAGCGAGTCCTCTACGTGCTCATGCTGCTCACTCACCACAGCTGGCCTGCTCGCCAGGCCATGGTGAGCGCTGGTGCTGTCACTCCACTCCTGGAGGTGGCACTGCTGGGCACGGCCATCGCGCAGAGGAGGGCGGCACGGATCCTCGACTGCCTGAGGGAGGAGCGCTTCCAGCGAAATGCCAGGCCAATGTCGGCACCACTCGCGCTCCCGCTCGCAGCTTCGTCCAGGATGGTCCAGGCCCCAAAGCATGCAGTGTGCGAGGAGCGAAGGGCCGTCAACTGGATGGTGAAGCAGAGCTTGGAGAGGAATATGGAGAAGATGGTGCGCCGCGCCAGGCTTCCTTCCGAGGATCTAGACGCCAGCAGCAGGATGACAATAAGCAGTAAGCTCAACAGGAGCTTTGGCAGCAGTTCCAGCTCCAAGGCGATGCTTGTCTGATAGATTTTTGTACATAAAGGAGGAGCTACTTGGCCGGCGATGATAGATGCAGCTTCACCAGCGAGGCATAAGCTCCATTCGGCTTGCTCATGAGCTGGGAATGGCTCCCTCGCTCCACAATCACCCCGTTGTTCACAACGGCGATCACGTCCACGCCAACAATTGTTGACAGCCGGTGCGCAACAATTAGCGTTGTCTTGCCAACCATGATCCTGTCCAATGCCTCCTGGACAACGCTCTCAGATTCCGCATCCAAGGCACTGGTTGCCTCGTCCAGCAGCAGAATCCTGGGCTCCTTGGCCACGGCTCTGGCGATGGCAACTCGCTGCTTCTGTCCCCCAGACAACTGCATGCCGCGGTCGCCAACCTGAGTGTTGTAGCCGTCGGGTAAGGCCGAGATGAACTTGTGAGCGTTTGCGGTCGTTGCTGCGGCCTCGATTTCCTCCTCCGCCACCCTCCCCTCTCTTGCATACGCAATGTTGGACCGTATGGTGCCGCTGAACAGAATTGGTTCTTGGCTCACCAGTCCAATGTGTTGGCGTAGCCACCTCAGGCTCATCGTTTTGATGTTGATCCCGTCGATGAGTATCTCGCCGCTATCAGGATCGTAGAATCTTTCCAAGAGAGCGATGACAGTTGACTTCCCGCTCCCACTTTCCCCTACCAGGGCCATTGTCTGTGGGAAAACATAAACAAAGTCACAAAAGAAGATGCGCTTCGGGTACCTTTCCAGCTTCCAGTGAGAAGCACATGTCACGAAACACTTGCGCATCAGGACGTGACGGGTATCTGAAGCTCACATGCCGGAACTCGATGTCGCCCTTCATTCCTTCCAGCGCCTTGCCTTCGGCGTTGAAGGGATCAATCTTAGACTTCCTGTCAAGGGTTGCAAAAATTGATCTGACCGAGGCCTTCACTTTGACCAGATCAGGAGCCAATGTCACGGCCTGAGAAACTCCCAAAGCACTCATTGTGATAGCAAAAAACACCTGTTGCAAAGCACCGCACGGTTATAGCAGCCCGTCAAGGCCAAGCAAAAGCAATGTCGCCCACCCGGAAAACTTTCTGAAACGTCGTCTTTCCTTCCTCCACTAGACGAGCTCCGTACCAGAAACTGAGTGCATACGAGCCATAGAGTACGAAGTTTGAAAAACCAAGCGCAGCTCCACTCACCATCCCGTTCCGTATCCCACTCTTGGACGTAACTTCACACTTTTGCATGTAAAGCCTGACCATCTTTTGCTCCATGCAATACGACGCCACTGTGCGGATGCTACTAACAGCATCGTTTGCAACTTTGGTTGCATCTTGATATGTTTCCTGCCACAAATCCACAGTGACGTGAGGGCCACTGCCACATTATATCACACTCACCTTTGCGTTCTTGCTGAAACCAGTCATCATCTTCGTCTGTGTTGCGCCCTGAAGGGCAAGTAGAGGGACCAATGCAAGGATTAGCAGAGCCAGCGTCCAGTTTGCAGCGAAGGCGATTATCAACCCGGTAACAATGGTTGCAACATTCTGAACAGCCAACGACATGGAGTCTCCGACCAGGCTACGGACGTAAGCTGCGTCGGTTGATAAACGAGCACTGATAGCTCCACTGGGCAAATGCAGCAAGCCACGTAAATAGAGAGAACTCTAGCAGAAAAAGAGCCCACCTGGAGTTGCTGGGATCGTCGAACCAGCCGATATCCTGGCGAACAACCGCACCAAACGACTGCCTCCTGATGCGTCGAATCAAGCGCTGGCCAATTAACCCGAAAGACGCGATCTGTGCCGGAACAACAATCAAACATGCCGCTGCCAGAGCCGTGAAAATGGCCGACCAGAAATCCACATCCTTTCGTAGCTTGTGCCTGCTCGTCTCGAAAAACGTCCCGATCATGTTGGACAGAAGCAGCCCAAAGAGTGGAAATAGCACACCGTGTCCAGCGGCGGCTAGCCCACCGGCAACGGCCAGCGGTGCCTCGGGCTTGTTCAAGGCTGCGAGACGAAGAAATGCCTGCGTCAATTGTGGTTTCTCTTCCTCGCTCTTATTGTTGGCATTGTTATTGGCATTCTCCTCGATGGCCGACCTTGCAGCAGCACTAAAGCTTCTCAGAAGTCTGCTCCCAAACGAGCCGCGACTGCTGCTAGCCCTGCTTAGAGATCTTTGAGGGACGCTCTGCTCGACGACCTCGTCTGGGTCCACTTTGGCCAGGCTGTGCTTGGATCTCTCGTCATGTTGCTCTTGCAGGCGCACCAGCTGGGAGTAGGCGCCATCCGGTTTCTGTAGCAGCTCCGAGTGTGTGCCTGGTCACCGGGTGTAACATATAAACTATAGCTCCAAGGCCGATATAAATCTGAGCACTCACCTTTCTCAACCACGTTTCCTCGCTGAACCACAGCGATGCAGTTTGCGTTCTTGATGGTAGACAATCTATGGGCTACGATGACAGTTGTCCGGTGCACCATGATCCCGTCCAGAGCATCCTGGACAACCCTCTCCGACTCGGCATCCAGAGCACTGGTAGCTTCGTCAAGGAGAAGAATGCGAGGGTTCTTGAGGATAGCTCTGGCGATTGCGATCCTCTGCTTCTGACCTCCCGAAAGCTGTGTTCCATGATCTCCAACGTGCGTGCTGTAACCCTGCCAAAACACTTAACCGCAATCCTTAATGACCGGATTGAATTCTCACCTGAGGCATCTTGTCTATGAACTTGGAAGCGTTTGCAAGAGCGGCAGCGCGCTTGATTTCCTCGTCAGTGGCGCCATCTTTCCCATAGGATATATTGTCCTTGATAGAGGCACCAAAGAGTACCGGCTCCTGGCTTACGAGGCCAATTTGTTCTCGCAGCCATTTGACTTGCAGACGGCGTACGTCAATGCCGTCTAAAAGGACCGCCCCAGCCTGTGGATCATAGAACCTCTCGATTAAGCTGACAACAGTAGACTTGCCGCTACCGCTCTCCCCCACCAAAGCAGCGGTTATGCCGGATGGTATGGCCAGAGAGAAATTGTCAAAGACGGCTACCTCCGGGCGCGCGGGATATCTGAAGCTCACGCTGCGGAGCTCAATGTCACCAACCACCCGGTCGGGCGTTAGGCCACCCATGTCCGACGCATCGATACTAGGCTTCCTGTGGATGGCTTCAAACATCTTGCATGCCGCTGCCCTTCCCGCAGCAAACGCGCTGATACAAGGTGAAGCCTGGCCCAGGGACCTGCACGCCACCATTCCATGTCATCATAAGTATGAAATGCTGTTATCTACTTACGATCCGCCCATGAGTACTGCGAAGATGACATTGAGGACGTCACCACCCGTGTAGCCTCGATGCAGTATCAGCTTTGATCCATACCACAGTGCAAATGCATAGCTGCCGAACACCACACACAGGAGAGCTCCCAGCCCGGCTCCGGCAACAACACTCTGCCGGACTCCAGCTCGGTACGCCTTGTCAAGCGCCTTGTCGTACTTGTCCACAGCCTGCTTTTCGCCACCAAAAGACGCAACCTACACGTACACATGTCCCGTGACATGAAAAGGGTGGCGGAATTGTACTCACAGTTTTGATGCCACCGACAATCTGCTCCACGAGAGTTCCTGCCTCGGCATACGCCATCTGTCCTCTAGTTGCCATTCTGGACGTGAGAATGGCCATTGCACCGCCAGTGGCGACGAGCAAAGGGATGACCGAGAGCAGGACGAGTGCCAAGCGCCAGCCCTTGACAAATGCAATGACGAAGCCACCCAAGAAGGTTGTGCTAAGCTGGATGAACTTCCCAACCTGAAGTGCATAAATTTGCATGACATAATGTTGCAGATCAAACCCACCTTTTCCCCCATGGCCTCTTGGATGAGGATGGTGTCACCAGACATCCGGCTCATCACCTCGCCTGTGTTGGTCTCCGTGTCAAAGAATGGGATGTCCTGCCGCAAAATGGCCTTGAGATACAGGCTCCTGATACGAGCTGCTTGCCGCTCTCCCGTGCACATCCAACAGCACAGCTCTGCATTAGCACACCATCCATCTGTTAGGAGCAGTGCAGGTCGTCCAAGCGAGCACGTTACCCAGGAGAGCCGCAATAGCAGATCCACAGCCAAGGTAAAGGAAACGCAGCGCCACCTGACAAAAACGATAGAGTGTGCTCCGCTAAGGGTTGGAAAACGTACCCGAGACACGGTGTCCACAACTTGGCTCGTGTTTCCTGCCGATTCCCCGAAAGCGTTTGTCAGTTGGCCAAAGATGATGGTCATGAGTGGCATTGCGATCCCGTTCCCCACGGCGCCAAAGGATCCCAGGAGCATGAGGAACAAATCCAAGCCGTCTGCGAAGCTAAAGAGCTTGTAGAATGCAACGCTACGGTCGCCCGCCTTCTTTGGATGATCCATCTCGGGCAGGGAGTTGCCCTACAAGCAGACACGGGAGGAGATATAAAAGGCACCACGCGTGCGTTGTGTTTCGGAAAGCGTCCATCCGGGTCAAAGAGAAACACATATGATACATATAACTTCTACAGCGTGATCTTTTAATTTAACAAGAACTCCCGTGCCGGAGACGTGGCTAAAGACCTCTCCTCCAATCAACCAAGGGTGCCTAGGTCGAATTTAGATATTTGAGTGCGGGGGGATGCCTTTGTGCGTGAGCTGCGACCTCGGCCGCGGATGGCTGGGCGTGCCCGATGTGAGCTCGGTTGCGGTGGACAGGGAGAGGGTTCCGGTCCCAAAGCTCAAGAAGCAGCGGGGCCAATGGTCCAATGGCACTGCGCCGGGCGAGTACGGTGGCCCTCCCTTGAGCTTGGAGCCCCTCAGAATGTGGGGGAAGCCGCGCCTCCATCCGCTGGAAACCAAGGACGAGTTTATCTGGAACATCGAGTGGAGGCCATTCTTCGATAGAGAGCAAGCTGCCGAGGAGATTGTTGCTGAGGTACGCTTAGGAATTGCACATTGTTGCTCCTACTTTGATATTCATCAGGAAGCCGAGTCAAGCTCCGGATTCATCAGCTTCAACAGGGTCGCGGAGATTAACCGGTGACACCACTTTTCCCCTTGGCTTAGTGTTGTGTACAAAGGCAACCAACTACCATTGCAGTGTAGATGTTGACTTAACCAAGGAGCTTGTCCACACAACACCAACACCACCACCGTCACCAGCAGCAGCAGGAGCAGCAGCAACCGCCAATGGTCATCGCTGGCGTTTTGCCCCGACTCGTAACGAGCGGAGGCAATGGGACCGAGCTAGGAAGGCCTCAGTTGAGCGGATTCCGTGTCTTGTACGAGCTTGTGTCTCACTGTTAGGCATTCCCATTGTTGCAGGAGACGCTGAGGAGCGAGAGGGATTCCGTCGCAACAGCGACATCCTCGTCGAGGCAGCGAGAAAGGGAGAGATACAAGCGGGTACGTAGTAGTTCATCTTGCGCCGGCCACCTTTGAAATCTCACCTAGAGCTGCGTGTTGCAATCCACAGCTCAAGTCAGGCCTGCAGGTGCTTACAGTGGGCATTGGCGGCGCAGGAACAGTGTGTGCGTACGTAGCCTACTCGCCCACCGTTGCACTGAGGTAGGGACTTAGTTGACTGTAATCGCCAGACGCTGAGACGATGTGCAACCAGCTACGGGATTGGACTGGCGGGTTCCCTGGCATATGTCCGAATGCTGGGGAACAGCGTGGATGCATTCGGCAGCCAAGACGTCAAAGGAGCTGCGAGGTGAGAGGACTGGATCGACGCGTGAGCAGAGCTGATTTTCCCCGATGGTGTCATGTGCAGGGGTGCTGTGGGTCAGCCGAGGCTTCTGGTGCCCGTCATCCTCACCATGATCTTCAACCGCTGGAACGAGTAGGATAGTCCTTACCTCGACGTACGCTCATGTGTCCTTGTTGGTGTTGTACAGGCTGCTGGCCCCGGAGTTGGGAGTGGCGGAGTTGCAGCTCATTCCTATGCTGGTGGGCTTCTTCACGTACAAGATCGCCACCATGGCGCAGGTCGTCCAGGATGCGCTCCCGCAAGAAAGCCGGGATAAACTCGAGTGAGGGTGTTTAGGGTTGCTGGAGGGAGGGGGAGGATGAGGGAGAGATCCACGGCATCATCCAAGCCACACGATGAGCAGCACTCGCTGCTGCAGCACGACGGGGAGTCGGCGGTGTCCAAGCTGCTGAGCCCGGACGCGGAGTGGGATAGGGTAAGTTCCGGCGCTAGAAGCGCTTGCAAGACTCACTCGTCAATCAACAGGATCAGCTGGGCGATGTGCTGCATTGGCTGAGGCAAGCCCTGGGGCTGCTGTGCGGAATCGTGTGGGGTCTCATTCCACTCGTAGGCTCCGTCTGGCTGCTCGTGTAAGTCTTATCTCTCGAGTGGCAATTCACCTCTCTCCCTGCTCGCTCGCATTGCAAGGTTCATGCTTGTGTCCACGCTGCTCGTCTACACGTACTACGCCTTCTTGCTCAAGGTGGACCAGGACGAGTTTGGGGGCCACGGCGCTCTCCTCCAGGAGGGCATGTTTGCATCGGTCACGCTCTTCCTGGTAGGTCAACGTACAAGAAGCTAACCCTAATCTCGCATGGCTAAATTGCAGCTGGCGTGGATTCTTGTCTACAGCCTTGTCCATTTCTGATTTTTCCCTCGCCGCCCCAAAACTTCAACTCTTCGTAATAATAAAAACGTTTTCAAAAACACTAACGTAGCATCGGCGGATCTTGCGGCTGTGCGCTCGCCACGTGTCAGGCCGCCCAACGGATACTTGTTGGAGGATACAAAGCCCGACCCGCCGCTGTCCATCGAGGGTTTAGGTTTTGTGCTGGGGCGGCGCATGGATTTCCAGTCCCTTCCTCGGCGCCAGCTCCAAATCCTCTGCAAGCAGCACAAGATCCCGGCCAACACGACCAATGTCGCCATGGCGGCGGCATTGCGCGACCTTGCTGTAAGTTTTCCTTGGTTCTTGATCGCCAGCTGATTCTTGGGCATTCTAGGAAAAGGGGGGATGTGAAATCGTGATTCCGGATGTGACGGCGCCCACGCCTTGCAAGTCTGCCTTGTCCACCCCAGTGGCCACTCCCGGCCGAGTCACCAGGAGCCAGGTGAAGCAGCAGCGTCAGCGTGACGAAATAGTCATGGAGAGGAAGGAGCTGTTCGTGGAGGAGAGGAGCTCTCGACGTCTCCCATCCAAAGCAGCGGTTCAAGGTAATGACGAGCAGGTGGTGATACACTCCCAAGCTTCCGAGGTTAAGGTTGCCGCGATTGGTCCCCTTGAGGAGACGAATGCGGCTGGTGCTGAGGTGGAGCAGCTGGATCTATCTGACGCTCAGGGGGCGACCAAGGGCACCGGTGCCAAGGAGGAGCTGGCTGCGGGGATCGTCTTGCCGCATGCATCGGGGATTCCAAAGGAGAAGAAAGACATCTGTGCCGAGGAGGAGGTGGCTGAGATGATCGTCCCGCTGGACATTCTCGAAGAGAAGGAAGACGTCTGTGCCGAGGAGGGTATTGCCTTGCCGGACATTCTCGAGGAGAAGAAAGACACCTGTGCCGAGGAGGAGGGGATCGTCTTGGCGGACATTCCCGAGGAGAAGACAGTCACCTGTGCCGAGGTGCAGCAGCGTGAAAACCCGCCACAGCCCTGCGACAATCATCATAACAACGGGCCACAGGCTGTGGACGCCTCGTCTTTCACTGGAGCTGAGCTTGTCGACCACCAACTTGTCTCGTCCATGGACGGGGACGTAGCCGAAACGGAGATGTCCATGTCTGATGACTCGCTGCATCATCTTCTTAGTCACGCCCCTCAAGGTCAGCTGCCAACGGCCGAGGAAGTATTCCAATCTGATGGGTCAGAGGAGGATAAGTGGTGCGGCCCAGAACTTTTGATGGACGATATGTCTCTTGTTGGCGAGTGTCAGCTTAACCAAGATCCGGCAGAGGTGGAGCAGCTGTCTTATGCGTTATCAACTGTCACCCTTGAGGAATCCTCGGCTACTTCACCCAAGTCAAAAGCGAAAGTGGACAAGGAAAATCTGCCTCTGGGATTCGAACGATTCAGCTTGAGACAGCTAAAGAAATTTCAAAAGGAACTCTACGGGAAGAAAAAGGTAAGGCGCTGCTCGGTTTCACAAACCGGATTCTCACCCCGTTTTGTCGCTTCCAGATGGAAAAGCCGAGCGTGACGCCTCTGTCTCCGAATGTCAGCAAGAACAACTGTGCACACTAGCGAGCGACTGATCGGAGGTAAAGTAGACGTAGGTGTGAGATCATTCGTCTTCATGATCCTCAGAAGAAGCGAATATCCGAAGAATATGAATGCGGTCGGTCATTAAGTGTCATTTATTGTTTCAATCTGTCACCATTCGCGAATATGCGCTGCTCATCCTGGCTGGTTGATGCGTTTCGTGGACTTGCCTTTAGTCGATGGTGCGCGTGCTCCGTTCTGCCCTAGCTCGTTTCGTTTGTTCGTTTTCTGGCATTTTGTAGCTGTAGCTTGGGCTCGGTGTGGCGACCTGTTCGCTTGATTCAAATCAATGGGCGTCAAGAAGAGCATGCTACCAGTGGAGGAGGTTTTGAAAGGAGCCATTGAATATGTACCCCTGCGCGTTGGAGGTGATGGCCATCTGCTTCTCCCTTGTTGTAAAGCAAGTCGTGCCTCTTTTTGCAGCTCCACGTTCGTCTGGGATGCCCCTGCGGATATTTGCATGGGTTGTAGAGTCGCAACTGATCGGGAAGGTTGTACTAGCCTACTTCATGCGACTCAATCGCTTGCCTCAGGTTTTGCTTCTTCGCCTCCGCTACAATCGGGCAACTAACAAACCAGCTCCTCCCGTCTCTAGATGCTTTGCGACACTGCAATTCCAGATTCCCCAATGTTCCTGCCCGAATACCCAGACGACAGTGAGTGAAAATCTGGCATTGCTTTGACTCGTGAAACTGTTTGCTACCAGCAATCGGAGAACCTGCAACAAAGGTTCTAGCCTCAGATTTAGGAGCGATTTCTCGTGTCGACGCGGCCATCGAGTGCCTTCCGTCTTACATCTCGAGGAGCCAGCGTCTTGGCGACGGATATCCTTTCAAGTTCTGGTGTATAAGGGATTATGCAGGAGCATATCGATCGGGAAGAACAACTCCGATGGAGGTAGGTTTTGTCACAGGATGCTATCTTGCAAGGCGTGAAGATCTCGATAATTAGGTAGCCGAGCGCTTTATTCAAGCTGTAGAAGATTCTGAAAGGCTGAGTCCTCCAATGGCTTACATGATATCCTTCGACGCGTCCGACATACGTAAACAAGCAGCAGCATCCGCGGAACGTTTTGCCTCAGGTTGGAGCACTAGTTTGTCTATGTTTTTACCCTCCACTTGGGGCAGGTTCTCCTCTATCAATGCTGGATGGCGTCCTGATCGTCGTAAAAGATGACATAGACTGCCTTCCGCACGAGAGCAGAGGTATGCAGGTTTTGTGTTTCCATTACACGAGTTCGGTGAACTATCTCTACAGGAGGAACACAATGGCTCCATAAGTACAGAGAGGTGAAAACGGATGCAGCCTGTGTTGCAAGACTGCGGGAGTGTGGAGTTATATTTGCAGGAAAAACAAACATGCATGAGCTCGGAATGGGAACCACTGGAAATAATCCATATTCAGGGTGAGAATCCTTTTCAGCTGACCATTTTCAATTCTCTCTGGGAATAACAGAACTGCAAGGAATCCTTATGATACTACGAGATATGCTGGAGGTTCTTCGTCAGGCTCAGCTGCCGTAGTTGCGTCTGGTTTATGTCCGGCATCACTGGGAACTGATGCTGGAGGTATGTAGCATCAAGCATTCGGTTCACTAGAGTTTTGTTGCAGGGTCCATAAGAATACCTTCGGGATTGTGCGGACTGGTGGGTTTGAAGTGCACTTTTGGACGTATAACTCTCTCTGGGTAAGAAAATGAAAAAGAGAAAGCGATCTTGACCTCCGTCATCTACAAAACTCTGTAAGGCTTGTGCCGGTTGGATGGACTCTAGAAGCGGTTGGGCCTATCGCAGCTAATGTAGAGGATGCATTGATCGTGTAAGTTTCTTGAAGCTCTTTATTCATGAGTTATGGTTCGTGACATCCAGGTATTCAGCCATGATAGGGAGCGGTCCATCTGACGTTGTTTATTCAAAACCAGTAAGTAGCTATATCAGCGGATAGAGCATTATTTTCACAAGGTTTTCAGCCTCCTCCATGTTTGCCGCTATTCAATCATACAAGCTTCCAGCAACTAAAACTCGGAATCTATACCGATGTAAGTCTTCTGTGTGATTAGATTTCTAGTGACTTACGTTTACGAACGTGCAGTGGTTCACCGATGTATCTCCTCCTGAAGTAGCAACCATCTGTAGGATGGCTGTCGACCGATTCTGTGAGAGATACTCTTCTCGCGTATAAGCATCTACCAGGCCGTCAGTGTGCTGAGTCTTTTCTTGTTCAGATCAATGAGATCGCAATACCGGAGCTTGAGGAGTTGCGAAACGGCCATCTTGTGACTACAGGTTCTGAAATATGCACATGCTTGAATTCAATCTACAAATACGGGTACACAGCTTGTTAATTTTCAGTCTGCCTGCTCGAACGGATTTATGGCTGCAGGAGGAAAAGTACCTGCCATGAAACCCGAGTGATTATCGCGTTGTTTAAGCAGTTCCAGTCGAGCCTCTATGTTTCAGCACAGCGCCTGCGGTTTGTCTACGAGATTAGATCATGGTACTGACCACGCTTCGATTGTCAGGAGACGGCTGATGTTCTACCACATGGAAATTTTCAGGACAGTTGATGTGATCGTCACTCCTACGACAGGGTGAGATGCCCATGGCCTGGATTGGAATGAATCCCTCACCCATTTTTACAGGGTTACTGCTCCTTTTATACCGGCAGACGCGATCAGCACCGGGGAAACAGACCTCGCAACACACGGTCAGTTAAGTTAGCCTTTTGAGAGCCTCCAATATTTGACGGATTGTGTTCCGTTTCTGCAGCTGATCTTATGAGGTTCATAGTTTCAGCCAACTTTTTGGGACTTCCTGCTGTTTCCGTACCAGTAGGTTCTTTTACTTGCATTCTCTCTCTCTCATCACGGTCATAATGTTCAGGTTGGCCACGACAAGCAGGGCCTTCCGGTTGGGCTGCAACTCATTGGCAAGCCATGGCAAGAAGCAACGTTGCTCCGTATCGCTTTTGCAATTGAGGTAATGTGTCCCTTACAAACAAAGCTACCAAGTAAGCAGGTTTTCGGTATTAGGAGCTGTGCGCCAAAGCGAGGAGAAAGCCGGCTGTCTTCTACGACATGTTGTAAGGTGTGATTGCCAGATTAAATCAAGTCTTAGATGGCGACCTCATATTAATGGGAGTGGCGTGCTTTCCTGCAGGGTCTGTAAACTCACGGGTCTGGTTTCAGGAAGGTGTGGCAGTAGGAGAAGTTCATTGCACTGCCTCTGGGCGCTCTCACTTATTTCCCTGCGCCTCTCTCTCGTTATAAGGGCGAGCGCGGACGAGCTCTTGAGGAACATCGTGCTTTTGGTTGCTTGCTTGCTTCTCTCAGCAGCGTTGGCATGGGCGGAGCGCGCATCCTGGTTGTTGTAGCTTTGCTTGCCTCACTGCTGCTCCATGTCGGACTTGTAGCGGCCGCTGTGGATTGCAGCGCTGCGCAGCAGGCAATGTTTCCTTGCCTCTCGGCGGCGGTGGGAGGCAATCCACCGCCACCCTCGGTTGCCTGTTGCGCCGCCATGAAAAGCGTGTCCAAGCTTGAGATGTGCCAGTGCCTCGTGAATCAAACGTCCACGGTGCCAGGCCTCAACATGACTGCCGCCAGAAACATCCCGGCGAACTGCAACATCTCCGCCGCCGCCGACTGCTCCTGATTTCACCTGCAATGCTCTTGTGTATGTTCCCATATATTAACAATCAATGCTTTAAGATACCTTGTGGATGAGCTGGCGCATCCTCATTGGCCTCGTCTCCACGTGGCCGGCTGTGAGTGGCCCGCACAACGTGACTGACTGCCCTAAGTATAAGGTTGTGGCGCAGCGCTGGCGTCTACACTGCGGCAGTCGAAGCGCGCCGGCCAAGGGGGAGGAGCTGCTGCTGCTGCTGCTGCCGCTCCTGCCGCTGCCGAGGTGGTGAGGCGCCGCCCAAATCTCCCAGCAGCTGCTCGCAAACGCGGCCGCCTTGTGGCGTGGGCGTGCGTGGCCATGGGAGCTGCCTGGTTGTCGGCCTTGCTCGCCTTTCTGTGGCTCACCAGCGACGCCCGCTCGGATGTGGATACCGGTGCCCCGCCAAGCAGCCAACTAGTAAGTAGCGCTCCTGTGTGTCTAGACCAGCCTTAAAGAAACAAAGCTCAGGTGACGTACGGCAGTGTGATCAAGCTGCAGCATGCGAGCACCAAGTTCAGGCTGCACTCACACGAGGTTCCCTATGGTTCTGGGAGTGGCCAGCAGTCTGTCACTGCCTTTTCCCACGTCAACGATGGTAATAGCTACTGGGTAAGGGAGTGTGCATGCCCGCTACTCTTCTAACTTGTCCGTCCCCTCCCAGATTGTCAAGCCCGGGCCCCAAAGTGAAGCCCAGCAAGGAGACGGCGTTGCTGAGGGGTCCATTGTGCGCCTTCAGCACATGAGAACGAGAAGATGGCTCCACAGCCATCTGCATCAGTCGCCCCTCACTGGGAACCTCGAGGTGACTCGGCTTTTTCTATCCCCTCCCTCAGCTGTGCCATGTCTGCAGGTGAGCGCATTCGGCAGTCCAGATGTGAGTGACACGGGAGATACCTGGAGGTACAGCCTGTATCTATGTCAACCGCTCTACTAAAAAACCTTGTCTCCCCGCTTGTTTTTAGATTGGAGATTGAGGGCAAGGAAAAGACCTGGACCAAAGATCTCAAGGTCCGGTTGTATCACATGGACACGGGTGGCTACCTTCACAGTAGCCATGACAACAAGTACACCAGAATAGTTGCGGGACAGTTGGAGGTAACATGAAGAATTCTCCGTCTTGTGTCGTTTTTAAGTCTGTGTTACAGGTGTGTGGTGTCCAAAAGAAGAGCGCTGACAACGTCTGGCTGGCTGCGGAAGGAATTTATCTCCCCAGGCGAACAAAGTGACCGTCACTCGGGTAAGTATACAGAGGGGAGTGTGCTTTACTAGCGCGGGCTATGATGAGCAGATTATAATTGGTGATAAGAAGCCTTGAATGAGCAACTTTTTTCTCAAGCACTTTTGAGCCCAGCCCAGGAATGCTTGTCTAGGTGTAACAACGCTCACATTGTATCTTGGCATGACAATAGGCTTATACATACATTCACGAGGAGCGGGAGGGGGTGGTGCACGCAGTGACGCTGGTGATGGTGATTTTATCGGCCACCACCGCCTCGTCATCGTCGTTTCGATGCCAGGACCAGTGCGCATGCGTTGCGTTTACCACCTGCAGCTCCCCATGGCCGAAGCTTGCCTCCCGAAAGATGGACCATTCCGGCTGTGGATCCCTGAATCGTCGGGCCAGTCCTTCGCGGTTTCCGCCGTCTCCGATTGTGATGTGCATGATTCCGCACTCGTCGAGCTGGCCGCTGTAGACACGAGCCTGCAGAAATATGTATAGCACATCGGGATTACAATTACATGACCAATGGCAAGAATCCGAACCGTTCGCTCGTAAGCGTGAACGTGCCCCGCGAAAACAATGTCAACTTTGGCCTCGCGCAGCATGGGCTCCAGTGCATGCATCATCCCATCTCCATCTCCCCGGTGCTTGGCGTTGGAGTTATACCATGGTGCATGAACAATGGCAACAAGCCAAGGCGTTTTGCTCCTGTCCACCTTGTTCAAATCTTCCTGTCACCATTTACCTGCACAATTAGTCCACCCGACGAATGAAAGCACTTAACTTGGAGCCACGCATACTGCTCCGAGCGCTGGTCGTAGGCCGCATACGAGCCGAGCATGACAACGTGAACGCTAGCAACATCAAACGAGTAAAAGAGGTTGGAGGGCGAGTCGCTTTCGCTGTGAGGCATGGACCAGCGGGAATTGTAAGCCTTGTAGGGCCGGGCAAGCAAAGGAATCCCCTCCACGTCGTGATTTCCCTGGGTCACCATCCACGGTCGCGAGCTTGCCGCTGGTTCCACGAGCCTGCCAAACGAATCCCACAGCGGCTGGTAGTAGTCGGCATACGAAAGGTCACCCGCAAACAGGAGCACATCGTAACTGCACTGCTGGATGTGGGCAAGAGTGGATTCGCTCCACCGCGTCTGCCCCAGGTCACCTAAAAAAGCACAAAATGTGGAGCTGGCTTGGGACGGACAAGCGTGTGTTACCCACCGACGACCGCAAACGTGACTGGCACCTCAGGCCCGAGCTTGGGCGGTGTCTTGAAACTCAGCTCGCGGCCTCCAGCTCCAGCAACTCGATAGAAGTAGCGCGTGTCGTCCTCGAGGGGCCCGATGACAGCATTGTGGATGGTCCCCGATCGGTAGAGCATGTAAAAGTAGGAGGAGGAGCCATCCGCAACTGCGGATGCGGTGTAAGTGTTTGGGGCGGTGCCGTAGTCGACCTTGGCCGGGAGGTTGGAGCCGGCTGCCGTGATCCATGTCACTCGGATGTGCTTGAGGCCGGCTAGAGTCACGTGAACCTGGATACGCCCCCGCACTGTCTGTGAGCACTACAACTCTCTATATATATGTTGCGAGCGACTCTCACCTGCTCAGGGGACGCCTGGAGCAGCAGCTGCTTGCGGCCGAGCCACGCCCACTGCCCGGCTGCTCCCGCGGCCGCCCACCACACCACAAGGACCGCCAGCAACGCCGCAGGCGCATCCATGCCTAGGGTTGATCTCCCTCGCATTTGACACGCAGGCACCGACTTTAAGTGGGCCTCGACATGCCACTGACAAATCTCTTGTTCAGCATGTTTCAGATCGGGAGTAAGTCATCCGTAAGCTCCCAATCTTCGTCCCTGGCTTTTCCAGAGGACTTGACACTGTCGTACCCAACTCGTCGTGGGCGTTGCCCAAAACAAGCCATGGTGCTGCCCGTCTGCCTCTGATGATCCTGATCCACCTTCCACAGTTTGCTCTCATAAGCCTGGACTTCCATTTTCCTGCCAAGACTTGTGCAAAGGTGCACCAAACAGCGCAAGCACTCTGCATTGTCTGGGTGTGCGCTAAGAATTTGCTTGTATTTGTGAAGTGCCTTTGAAAATGAACCCGTTCGTCGTAAGCACAGCGCCACCTTTAGCTTCCACTTCACCTACGGAGAAGAAAAGACTCAGGCTCTGGACTGCTCAAACTGACTACCTCTTCAGGATGAATCCGTGACGCTAGTTGGAAGAAAGGCATTGCTTTCTCGTACAACTCGTTCTGCAGATAAAAAGACCCCAACCACGCAGTGACAACCACATCCGTTGGACACACTCTGTGCGACTCGCTGAAGTAGTGAAGAGCCTTTGCATCATCTTCACAGCGCACGTAGAGGTTTCCCAGCATAGCTAGAAGGCCTGCATCATGCATCACTTTCGAGACCAAGAGCTCTAGCCACTTTATTGCTTGTCGAGAGTTTCCCATAACGTCACTCACTTGTCCAATCTGCCATGCCCATGACAAAGATCAAGAAAATCAAGGAAACGCCATGAGAATACAATACCTGAAACAATACTTCGGTATTATTCGGAAGAACGTAACTTATTTTCTTGAATACGCTCAATGCTTCCTCAAAAGAATTTAGTTTCTTATATGCAAGGCCCAGGTTATAAAGTGCCTCCACGCAATCAGGGTCCACGTCTGCAGCGCCTTTATAGACTTGCTTTGCGCGCTCAGGATCGCCCTGTTTTGTTGGTACAAAATATGAAAGGATGAAATACAGTCTGCTTCTTACCCTCATAAAGTAACAGTTTCCTTGGTTGACTAGGGCGCAAGCGTTGAACCGATTATTTAAAACAGCAAGCTCCGCGTGTTTCTCCGCGTTTGCCAGATCACCCTCCAAGAAATATAAGAAAGACAGATTTGTTGCTGCTCGTGCTTGCAAATCTCTTTCTTTTCGTTCGAATTCTTTTAGCAATGCTATGGCCTGGGAAAATAAGTTTCAGAAACTACCAGATATGAATCATGGATTACTTGTTGAAAGTCTCTTTGATGTAGGTGTTGAAGGGCTTTATCCATTTCCATTTCGTGTGCAAGGGTCACATATTGCTGGTCTTGTAGCAACTCGATGACCCAATCATAACCCTCTACCAAAGAATTTCCAACAACAGGAGCAATAATTCTCGCAGATGTTAGTATGAGCCTGTTTGCCTGATTTTGTCTTGCATGTAGCTCCTGCCGCAACTCGTCCCTCTGCAAGATAAAAGAACCATCAAAGCATGCCAAAGGACAGTGGAAACGGACCCACCCGAAACACGGCCGTATGATCGGGCTCAATGTCATCGTCACGCTCTGGATCATAGTGTTTCACTAAGAGCATTTTTGTAAAGCAGCTTCTCATTTTGGAACAATTTCCCAAAACATAATGGGAAACTAGAAGATTGTAAGCCGCGTGATGGTCGACCGTGATGTCTATCAATGATTCAAATGACTGAACAGCATCCTGCTCACAACCACGACCGCACTACAGCGTTGGATGATAACTTCGAAACCTACCTGGTAGTGGCCAGTCCGCATCAAAGAGATGCCAATATTGCGCATGATCTTGTATCGCGTATCTTTGTACGAATTGGGAGTCTGATCAAGGGCCATGCGATACATTTTTACTGCAAGTGCATATTTCTCTTGTTCATAGTAAATGTTCCCCATATTTACTCTTAATCTTCCACCCTGTGGAAACTGCAGGATTTGAAAGGTCAAAAGTCCAAATAGTAAATATGCTGCCTACTTGCTTGCTCTTCACGATTTGTGAATAGGTATTCAACGCTTCCGAGTGTAAACGATTCATTTCATATTGATATCCTAGATTAAAACAGACAGCGAAAGTCAGCTCGGTATTCACTTGATCAGCCTATAAAAATAGCCAGTTGTCAGTGGGAAGGGGAAAATATGACTTGGAATTTGATACCAAGCCCGTCTGCTCTCGATGTTTGCAGAGCATCCTTTCGCGTTTTCCAGCTTCTTTAGCTTTCTCCAGAGCAGTGGCATATTGACCCTGGCTTTAAAATAAAGATGTAAGCAGTATTATCACCAGAGAGCGTACCAGAAAGCTGGCAGTGGCACTTTCCTCCAGCATCTGATTGACCTGACTCTCCAGCTCGCGAACCTGATATTCAGGATTGAGTTCGTCCCTTTTCTGCGCGTTTGTTAAACGTGCACCTTGATTCAAAGGATCGAACTTGGTACCCTGCCAAAGCCGTCAGGCGGGAAAACTTCGTCAAGTGTTGACTTACTCTGGAGGTATAGCCAGCTGCCCTTACAGCCGTCATGGGTCTGTCAAACGCTGTAAGGGAAGAGCTAGAAATTGACCGTGCTCTTCCAACACTAGGTGGTCTATAGTATAGTGCATTCTGTGGGGTTGGAGTCCTCGTATGATCCAAATTGAAGAAGTCCGGTGGTGACAAAGCCTTCCCTCCCTATAGAGATTGAAACGGCATTAATAGATGCATTTTCAGCTAGTTACCAAAAACTCTGAAGCAGTTGATGAAGCGGATAGAGGTGCGACATGGTCATACACTGTAAACTCCTCGTTTGCGCCTAGATTTTCAACAATACCTGCTACCGGCTGCATATATAAAATAATTCACCAACAGATACGGGGAAAAGCCTCACCCTCTGTGGCCTAGCCGTGAGGAACCTGATCTGCTCGTCGTAGTCATTATATCCCTCGTATAGCTCGTTGTAACGTACATCTCGAAAACCCCTGGCGCTACACGAGCTTGTCGCCATCCCAAAACCTAGATTAAACAGACAGTTGAGCATATTCCTTCAGCCTGCCAAATGGTATACCCGTCAACTTTTGGGCTTTAGCCGCCATGTCAGCGACGTCAAGAGCTTACATCGCATATTCTGGAAAAGCAGTTGAATCCGTCGGTGGGTTCTCGTGAAACCGGAATTCTTTGGCTGGTGGGTCGAATGACAGGTGCTGAAATTAGAGTAAAAAATGAAAAAGAAAATAGTGATTTTGAAGGTATAAGTAGAAATTTGCAGTCTGCACTGAAAGATGCCATGGATCTCTCAAATGCCGACTATGACACGCTAGAAGACATTGCCGATGGTTTAGAGAAAATGCTTCATTCATGGAATGATGTTCAGGAACAACGTGCTATGGAATACGCAAGGCTGAAAGAGGCCTTGGCGAAGGACACGTCACAGTGTCACAAGAGGACCACTGACATGAAAGAAACGCTGGAAAATATTGGTGTAAGAGTTTCCCAGGATTCCACAAAAGATGATACTTTTGTCTCCCCTCTGAAACCAAGCTCGCCACAACCACAACAAAAAGGCTCTCCCGAAGATGCTGCTGTCCGAGAGAAGGAGGAGACAAGAATGCTCCCTGAATGGGCTGCCTTGATGACCAAAGAGTTTGCGGATAGAGTCTCCACCAAAAGAAAAGGTGTTCTGAAGCATCTATATGGAGTCAAAGCCATGCCACTAAAGAAAAAACCTCGAAAACAGATCATATCAGTGCAGATTCAAGATAATAATCGTGACAAACGGGATTGCACTTGTGACGAGGGTGACAAGAGTGAGTTCCACCATAATCCAATCTATATTTTAAAATGGTTTGCTTCACTCCTAGACGTTACCGACCAGCTTGAAGGCTTTGTTCAAAGAGGTAGCTATTTTTGCAGGTGAAGAGAGAAAAAAATGGCCCCCTTCAAAGCAAAACCCTCCGAGTTTCATCAAGGTGCTACTCGATCGTGCTTCTTTCTAGCCATCGCACTTTCTTACTTGCCAACTGACATACACAGGGCAAGGATTCGACTAGCCAACTTAAGAAGCAACTTGAAGAGCTTCAAATAGCATTACTGGAGTCTGCAACGGAATATGAGCTCAAGGTTCACCAAAACATCTCATTTCTTTGCTTTCAACTTTTGTATTCTACAGATACTTCAAATGAAGATGCAGATGCTACAAAACAAAAATGACATGTCCAAAAAAAGTCCCCACACACCTCAACAACACCAAAACCAAACGGATGATCCAGTCAGTAATTTCAGCTCATAGTTCTAGCATCAGTTGTCCTATGTTTACTGCAGGACGGAGAAGCTCATACAGTAGACTGCTCTCGAAAACAGGTATCCAGGCTTCAAAGAGAGAAGAAGGACCTGACAAAAGAAGTGTTTGAATACAGGAGAAGAGAGAGGTGAGCATCTGACATGAACAGTTCATGCAACTCACGAAATCATCAAGTAGAAACATCTCGTAATGTTTCAAACAGGATGTTTGAACAACAGCGCAAGGTACTGGAAGACGCGCAGTACAGAGTTAATTGCCTTAAGAGGTGGCTTCAACCCTTCTCGCTTTCTGTGTAAAATACTGTGACATTTTCCAGGGAACTCATGAAAAAGGAAGGGCAGCTTGTGAATGTCCAGCTGCGTGAGAAAGCGTTAAGTGTAAGGGTTTCTCAGTTGGAAGACGCACTTAGGTCGTCATCGAACAAGTCCGACTTTGTAAGACTCTGGCATGCACTTCCTGAGCTTCAAGAATGGCTACAATCGTTGAGAAAGGTTTGTCAATTTTATGGAAGAATTTTAAATTTTTTTCTGTAATTACTCGTTCAACATTCAGGACGGTCCCATAAGGCTGGATCACTCGCATTTACTCCAGGTAGACAGTTTTATCCTCGGTTTTATTCCTGAAAAAAAAACTTGGTCAACAGTTGCAGCACTATGAGACACAGATCGCTAAAGTTCTCGAATCACTGCCTCACAAACCGACTGAAGAGGAAGCCGCGTTGCCTTTCTACAGGAATTGCCAGGCACCACATCAACCACCACTTCCTATTGACAAATGCAGAAAGGTACGTTGCGGTGTATTAAATAAATAGAATGACTTTTGTGCTCTCAGAAACTTTTTGAGAGATACGCAAAACAAAAAAAAGAATCTAAGAAAGAAGCAGAGGCGCTGCAACGAGAATTGCACAAATTAGCGCATCCAAAGACGTTGAAGGTATGCATGTCTTCATGCAGAAGGATGCCTGACTCTTAATTTGCAGTCAGTAGAAAAAGCTGTCCCATCTACTTCTGATACCAAAAGTACTGAAAGTGTTCGGTCAAAGAAACAAGTGCAGCAACCTTATTGGCTATATGGTGCCGCTTTGCTTCTTGGAGGATTGTTGTTTCGAAATCGATGTACCACTTTGGCAAACACTACATGAACGATTATAATTTTGTTCTCCATAATTTTTCTTGGTTGCTGTAAATAATCTGAGAATTTCCATTGATCGATCCTTAACAGGCAGTCGCTCGCCTGTTAAGGTGATCCAGCAGTTCGTAGCTGTCGGATCAAGATTTATTATTTGCAAGAATATTACTATGGCCCTTACACATTCTCCAGAAGATCTAGAAAGAAATCACTCAATCAGAGGTGCCAGTAGCCACGGTGGAGCAATCAGCAAGGTGGCAGATCCTTGGGCGGTGGCTCCAAGCGCTGCCACTCCTCGGCACCGTCCTCCACAATAAACACGGTATCAAGCCCCGTCAAAGAATGCAAATCCAAGTGACAATGAAACGCCCAAGTCCCTGGCAGCACGAGAAGAAGAGAGACGATCATCCCACGAAAGAACTCGCGATAAAACTCTCATAGCACTCAAGAGCAAAGGTTGTTCTCAGCATATCCCAGGAAACAATGTTTTGCTACTCCCTGCAAAGTCTCAGCGTTTGGAGGCAGGCCAGCTGATCGTGTTCCAGGCAACCAACGTCATGTTTATTTGTCCTCCTGAACACTTCTGACGCTTCCACATGTCCACGAGGCTGCTTGCGACGAATGCATCGGCTTTGAATTTGCGAGGTAGACCAACGGCGCTGTGAGCTGAAATCCGGAAATCCAAGCCGCCGTCCTGTGCCATGCGGGTCAAATCTTTGTACACGTGGTGAACATTGATCTGACAATGAGGTCCAATTACAGGTTGCCTCATGTTCAACAGGCTCACCACATGCCCATTAAGGTGGTTCACAGACACAAGCTTCTGTTGGTGAGAATTTTACTGCAACACCCACGTGGCTGATATGGCCTATATAGTTCTAGAGAACTTGTATTATTGCTTATGTGGCACAGACAAGTTCTTCAAAATTGTACTAGTTCAATAAAAATATGTCAAGTATTACTTAACTGGCTTGTGCTTGCCTCACTATAAGGTTGGTAATGGCCACATGCCTGCCTGTTGACTGGCAGAATGGGTTTGCCAGGCTTGTGCCCAGCTCACCCATTCTGGGTGGTAACGGGGTGGCATAGGCCCTTAACCTTTTCATCGCAAGAATGCAAAGCACTGGAGTGGAATCCTTGGTAGTGTGGTGCATCTCTACTTCATCCATGGCACTACCGCTTGCTTCATTGAAGATTGCTGTTGTTGTTTTCCAGTTATTTGATCTTAGAGGTGGCACTAGCGATTACTGCACTGTTGCAACAGCAGTGAAAAGTGAGGAGGCTGAGGCTGATCTCCAATGCCAGGAGCAACTGCCAGAAAAGAAAGATGAGAAGAAGGATGCGGTGATCTCTGACTACTGAGGAATCCTCCCCAAGATGAGCAAGGCAAGCCATGGTCATGGAAGTCCTTCAAGGTAAGCATATTTGTCTTTTTGGAAATTTCTTACTTCTCAGTGAGATTTTCATCACCTGACTGAACAATAAAAAGCGTAGCCCACCACACAATGCTCATGATCATCATGAGGCAGCATCTTCCACAATACCGTAGATTTCATCTCCAGATTGCCAAATCAATAGTGGGATAAATGCACAATCCAGCAACCCCCTCTCTTATGTGACTATGCCCTTGTCATGCTCCCTCTGTGGCATTCCACATCATGCCCAGTTAGCCACCAAATACTGTGCCCCAAATGCTTAATAACTAACTCTAGCAATGTTAAACTTTTATAATTTTGTGCATGAATGGCTATAATTTATAAGTATATAGTCTATGTTTGGTTTAGGCTTTTCTTTATTGTGTCTTATGTTTGTTCCTTCTTATATTTTCTTTCTTATTTTATTTATTTTCTTGATATCCTATCATCTAGGAAGCCTAGCCAACTCAATCAAAACACTTGCCACTCCCAAGTTCTATTTTAAAAAAAGTGTTTTTTCTACTCCCAAAACCATGAAAGGTAGCATGCCTCCATGAATGTTATTGATTAGTGTCCACTCCCCTAGAGCCACTATTCCTAGTTGCTCCGTGCTCTTATACCTTAACTCTTTGGCTGTACGCTAGGGAGTTGTTTCATGCTCTAGTTCATCTCCTGGCTATATGCTCGGGAGTTGGGCTCCTTCAATGGCCCAAGTCCTAGAACTCAGGTTTTGCTCTACTGTCCTTGTGTAAGACACAAATCCCTAAGTTTAATAGTCTCAAGATGCTACAACCTGTGACACACGAAAAGTGTCAGGATCATGGATCATGATTGGCAACATGGACAAGAGGAATTCGAAGCAAAAATGATGATTATTCAGTCCATGTTAGATACAATATCATGTCGTTGTGAGGACCCTGGTCCCCAAGCATGAGAAGAAACTGCAAGATGGAAGAAAAGACCACGGGAGAAAATCATCTAGTGAAAGCTAACCTGTTGCATACTCGTGCTTATACTATTTGAATGATTCATCTGGATCATGATAAACCTGGTGGCCCATAAGATGTAAACAGATGAGACAATCAAAAACTATCTTACTTTGTTTCACTTCCTTGTACTTTGACTGTAAGAGGTTGATGTATAAGACTGCCATTCGGGGCAAACAATCTCTTTCTTGTCCTAGAAGATCTGTAGAGCCTTGTAGAGCTTGCTAAATTGTCAGATCAAAGTTCTCTGTAGAAGATTTAAATCGGTATAAGAGTAGTATGCAACTGTCGCAAGAACAAACAAAGAGTGTCAGTGTCTTCATCAAAGCAATAGAACAACGAAAAATAAAAGAAAAAATTAACAAGCTAACTTTTTTGGATTATGTTTGTAGTCCCCGAAGGATGAAGAAGACATTGCCGTGCATCACTCTGGACTATCATTCCTTCAGTGCCAGTGTCAAGGAGACCCCCACAACAGATCACTAAAATCCCGGACAAAGTGGAGCTCGCATCTCTGCTCAGTGCTTGTGGTTTGTATTGTGACGCTGACCAGACTGCATGGGCAGCTATCGATCTGGGAGCGTATCACCTACACGATCATCGCCGTGTGTACTCCTCTCCAATGCTTTTGTACAGAAGGTTGAGACAACGCACCAGGCAACTATGCTAAACTATAGCTGATGCAAATGGCTTTCAGGTTCCATACACCCAAACTCAAACTAGGCACACTTCTATATCGAAAGTTTGCATGGCCGTGTCTTGTGATATTCCATTTTCTTGCAGCCATCTTGATTGAAGCTGCCAACTTCTTAGAGAATGTGTAATCTGTTCACTGACACATTTTCTCTTGTGAAGTGCTTCTTAAACTTCTTTCTTGTGTTATTTTGATCCAAAACTTCTACTTATGCATTCGATCTTGTGTTTTAATAAGTTCGTGATGGTAAAGTCTATTAATGACGTAGCAAGCTCCTTCAGAAATTGGACGAGTGAAAAACTGAGCGAAGGCTGGGCTTTTACGTAAGGTGCCTTTCTGGTATCTTCATTTGCTTTTCAAGTTCATCAATCACTCAACTTGATTCAAAATGCAGGAAAAGCTGGGCAGAAAAATGCGTAGAATGAATAAAGCACTGATCTGATTTTTGCTACAAAACAGACAAATAATAACATCGATTATTGATTTTGATTTCCCATCTCTACACAATGCATTAATGAAGCTAAGAACTATTATTTCCCTCAAAAAGGCCTGGAAGAACCAAACTGAAGCACCAGCTGCTTTTTTTTTTTTTTTTCTTTCTAGCAGCAAGGTTGTTTTTCTGTAGAGACAAATTGATCTGGAATCCCAGATTTTCCTACAAACACGATCAAGGCCGTGTAAGGAATGCTGTTTAAGGGATCAGAGCATAGACTATGGCACTCATAGCAAGGTCTATCACCGACTTAAAGGTATACAGCCATTTCTCCAAGTGATCTTTAGCACCTGTTGAATTTAGTTGCATGAGAATCCTCTAGGAACATTAGGAGCCCAAGTGCTAATGTAAGTATCAAACTCAGACAAGCTGAGAGTTTCTTGTAGGAGGCTACAGAAAGAAACTTCAAACTATTACCATGTCAAGAGAAATGACTTCACTTTCACTCAATGTTTCCCAATGCACTTTTATGAAATGTAATGGATAAGCACCTGCCTGTAGAAACATTGAAAGTTAAACCACATTCCCAGTAAATCAGAACCTACTTTAATCTCTCTGATAAAGGGTAAACCAAAATAATCATACTCTTTCGAAACAAATATACCCTTTTCTTGTAAATTGAGTCATTGGTCTTCTCCTTGGTGGAGCACTTCTTTCTCTAAATACACACAAACTTTACACCATACTTATTTTAATCTATATTTTCCAGCGGAGCTGGAATCCCAGCTAGTTGTATTCAATTACACATTTGGTCGTCAAGTTCGAATCTCCTTGGGCCAAGAAGCAATCTAAGACCCAATTGAGTATGTCCCATGCCAAACTGATATCATTGCTTGGATCCTCAAGCTTCATTACTGTTGTTAGTTCCTGGAATGCTTCTATTAGTAGTGTGATCAGCCGTGTTGTAGGACACACTTCAGCAGTCTCTCAGGGTTCCAAAAGTATATTAGGGAGAGTGTGGGATTTGGACTTTAGTGGAGCCAATTTGGCCAGGAAAGGCTAGTTTGGCCTAGGAAGGTTGTACCTAGGTGTTGAGTGATGAGATAACAATTAGGAAGTCCAAGGCTAGAGTGAATACAGACCGATAAGTGGGGTAGTTTGGTGAAGTGTTCAAGAGCCAGCTCTAGTTCCCCCGGGAGATCAAATGGTCAATGCTCCAAGTCCAAGCGTGGGTGGCACTACCTACTTGGATACTTGGTGTGGCTTAAGAGAACCTTGCTCTAAGCCCATGGCTAGAGCACCCAAAGGCGGAAGGTGGGGAGAGTACTTACGAGGCTTGTGTAGGGCTATGGTGTTCTGAAATATTGTCCCAAAGTCCCAGATTGTGGAAAGGAAGAGGAACAGTCCTCTAGTGTAGTGACTAAGGATACGGGCACATGGTGAGAAAGTTCTAGAGGACAAGGGGATTTAGAGGTTGGGCCTGCGGGCCTTGATTTAGTGGCAGTGTTGGTGAACACGGCCATGGACAAAAAGGGACTTGGAGGGGTTTGAAAGAGGAATATTGGGGAAAGCTATTTCCCATGTCTATAGGCATCCTAAGGATGCTAAGGAGTGGATCTGAGATGACCACTCATAGATGGATGACCTAGTCTTTGAGAGTTGAAACTGTGATGCAGGTGGTGTTGGACCATTAGTGTGGCAAAGGTGAATAGACATAGCTTTAGCTTAACGGGCTGATATGTCAGTGGTACCTTTGGGTGTCGGTCATGGGACCGGACACGTGGAGCACTTGGACCAAGTGCAAAGGTTGAGTGGTATGGATGCCATTCTCATGGCTAACAAACCCTAAGTCCTGAATTAGACTTATGGAGGTTGGGAATGAGACTCCTTCAAGTGGTCGAAGGTGTGGTTAAGTGACTAAAGTAGAATGGAAAAATTAGTCTCTTACATTGAGAAAAGAGAATAAAATATTCTTCTGTATTGTGAGATTTAATTAGCTGTGTGCTTGCAAAGGAAAAGTTAATTATTTTAACAAAATATACAACCATTTAGAATCTAGAGATATATGAGAATCTTAAAGAGCCACCCGTATTAATTGTATAATTGATTGTGAGAGGAATAATATTGTTAAAATGAATGGGTTTATGAGTGAGAGGTGGCAATTAATCATGAGAGTTGAAAAAAACCACGCATAAACCAACATTTCTAAGCTTGACTTGGTTCAACAGTGAATTGATCTTCCTAGCACCAAGGAAATCACTCCTATCTTTCTTCAAATTTTTTTAATGTTTACTCAAGTGCTTTTGTTATTTTTATGGAGACATATAAATCATGCCACAACAAAAGAAGTGTGCTGGTCAACCTCAATGGACCATTGACTGATTCATCCTCTAAGTACACCCCTAACTCCTTGTATTGTTCCAGCATTTATTAAAAGTAGCCCTGGTTACCATTTAAAGGACTTGTATCCTCATCCGTATTCGACCTCCCATAATCATTAATTCAAGTCTCAAATTCACTATCCTCAACCATATGAGGATAATCTTATGACTCTTTTATTGTCTTAGAGTCTTTATCTTTCCCGTGATCTTAACTGTCAAACACTCATTTGAATCAGATCCTTGACTATGCTAAGGTTTACGAGAGGAAGAGTTAGTGATTGATATTGAAGTGGTTAGTTTCTTATTGGATTTGAGTTGTGAATATATTGATCATTAATGAATTCTCTTATGTTTATTATGAAGTGAGTTATATTTTGCTATAAATGGATTCATGGAGGATTGGTTGGTGATCACTTATTGAGCATAGTTTTATTGTGCTTGGCTTTTGGATTGATGCAGACATGCTCTTCATTAGCTTTTACATTATGAAGTTTGACTTCTAGATGCGTTGAGAAGGATATCATGGGTTGTACCATGATTTCTTCTTTAATAGTAAAGTTAGTTCATGTGAAACTCGTGATCATTGTTAGGCAAGATTTGGCTATAGGCATTTTCGAGCTTTTGGTTCCTTAAGTTTTTATGCTCATTATTCCATTTGTTAAAGGTTGGGGAAGGCATTTTTGTCGCAAATGTGACTTCGGGTATCGAAAGTTATTTGTCGACTGTCTTTTAGGATATTCTTTCCTTACTACCATGATAGCAGGAGATCAGTATTGCTGGCCCATTATCAATTCCCACTTGAGCTAGTTGAGAAACTGGTCAATGACCATGCACTTAAATTGGATAAACATAAGGTAGGTATTCTATGTGTTTCTTGCTGAGCATACTCGGCCTAGTTCGACAAACTTGTATTATTAGTTTGCACTTGCTAGTATCAAGAACCCCCGCAATATTGAGCTTAGTCCCTTAATATTTGCTAGATGATAGCTTACTGTGTCTGCCAAACACTTTTGCTATCATGCCCTTTGTGTTAGTTTCATTCCAGTCCTAAATACTATTTATGGAAAGTGTCTAGATTTGCTCATTTAGCATATCTACAGAATGTAGAGATTGTCCTGAACACAATGGTGTTCATCCCGTATCTAAATTCATAATCTAGAGATATTCCATATTTAGTAAGTTTCAAGCTTGTCCTAGAGCCTAATTCCTAGTATTAAGGGAGTCTTGAAGTAAAAGCCCAAAGCATGTGTTCCTCAAAGGGGGGAGGGGGGATATGAGGGGTTTCAAATGTATAGTAGGGATAGTGGGTACGTTGGGCATGGCCGACCAACTTGAGGTATAGTCTAACTCTCGTTTGTGTGTTTGTTCTTGTTCTGCGTCCGTCTTGGGTCTAAGCCCAAACTCCACACCATGCAAGTTGGTGGAATACCCATATCCTCGCGTTAAGCCACCAGTATGCTGAAATAGCACCAAACTCCATTTGGCTCCGTTTTGCATGTTGGTCCTAACATTGGGATGCTGGATGCTCTAGGACTATTCCAAGTCACTCCATAATTCTGTCCCTTTGCTCCTTGGGCTGTATGCTTCAGAGTTGCTCCGTGGTCCGGTCCCGTCACTCCTTGGCTCCATGCTTAGGAGTTTGGCATCGTACTTTCGTTCAATGGCCCAAGGCCTTGAAACTCAGGTTCTGCACCATTGTCCATTGGACACGTGGCATGTGGCATGTGGCATATGACATGTGGCATATGGAGGGTTTAGGTTCTACTTCATGGTTATCCTAAGGTAAATCACCGTAAGATAAAGGGTTAAAACCACGTGCGCTACATTTGGTATTAGAGGATGAGTCTTAGCAAGTACTATACAATGAGATTGGGCAACTACTCTCGTTACATACACAGAGATGAAAGCAATGATCTGAATGGGTACACCTTTGGGTGTTAAGACTTCGCATTCATTCCTTAGGTATAGATTTTAGTTACCTTTCATACCATGGGTTCATAAGAGGGATTGAGTTGTTCCGTTTACATGAGTTTGCACTTGGGCTTGTGAGTGAGACACATTAGCAACTCAAGGTTATACTTTGAGTTGGCAGGATTAATATTAGCCTATTGGTGGTTCCATGAGTTGTTCCATGTACCATGGGAAAAAGTAAACCTCCCCTAGGTTTGCCATGAGTGGCAAATATACTAGTCCATAGTTGTTTAGCACAACACTAGTGGATCCTTCCGAGGCATGATTATAAGTGGATCAATCAAGATTGTAAGGAATAATCTATTGGTTCAAGTAGTCATTACTACATTCTCTCATAAACTTTTTTTGGATTGGACTGAAGGCAATGCAAAAGCAAACTTGAGGTTTAGTCAAAGATGAGACTGAAAAGAGAGTCGTCAGGGACAAAGGATTAAACACGTAAATTATTTTCTCTTTTTGGAAAGATGATTTGCAATAAGGTGTTAACTCATTGCTCGTGTTCACATTATGCAATCAAGAGTCCCTACCTTGGTGCATATTAGTTATAGTTGTCTTACAAGTGGTGAGTCATGGGATGGATAGCGGTGAAGTGCTATACCATTTTGTCTAAACTTGTTATTAAAGACTTGGGTTACAATGCTCAATTCTTTTTTGGGGAACTTTGTTATTGCTCCTTGAGTAGCTTGGTGTTGGATTAGTTTTGAGTTTAGTCGGAAAGAGAGTGGCATAAGCTTGTCCATATTGGTAAAAGTTAATGGTGTTAAGTGTTGTAAATCTCTATTAGTGAAGTGTGGCATTTATGTTATATTTTGTCGAATTGATACTCACATAAACCTTTGTAGTAGTGACATGGGCATTGCTCATGGTGTTGCTCAATTGATGATCAAGTCATTGTGATTTCATATCATATCCATGTGATAATGAGTAATATGTTTACAAAGTTGCTTGGTTAGACAATAATCAACCCTAAAGTGGTTGATAGTGAAGCTAGTCTACTTGCACAAGTAGCATTGTAGTAACTTTGACTGAGTTCTCAATAATGATGTATGATATGCTAAGTTTGAGTTGGTACCTTGGTTCCTTGAGTTTGCCCATTGAGGTGTTGCAAAAGGGTTGGTTGATCCGTTAGCACTTGGAGTAAATTATTGGATGGTGAAAGTGTGAAGTTGTTGAGGCATTGGCATTACTAGCACTTGTGTTAGTGGAAGTAGTATTGTTGTTTCAAATGATGAGGAAATTTCTTTAGAGCTTAATTTTCCATGTAATTTTTCTTATTAGTGTTTAGGCTTCACATTGAAGGTGATTGAAGAAGAGTGTTAGTGCAATATGAATATCTAAAGATATGGTCTTTATGATCAAGCCTTGGATGTTTTTGCATTTTACGGATGGCGATGTTGAATATTAGAAATATGGGCATGATGTTTAAGGCTTAAACATGCTATGGGTCATGAGAATTCATGTTGAGGTAAAATTATATGAAGTTGTTAGTAGGAGGAAGTTGGTTGAGTCTTGAAAGTTTGCATTCTTGGACTAAGACTTATTATTTCTCTAGGATGGAAATTTTCTACAAATTTTCTTAGACTTTTTCAATAGTTGATCTGTTAATCATTTTGTCCAAAAACCATTCTGTTTTCGTAAGCCAATACAAACTAGTGGAAGGGTTGGAGTTGACTTTAGTTGGCTTAAACTTTAGTAGGTAGTTTGTATGATGTGACCCAAAACAGATGTTGACTTTTGAGGCTAAGACAATTGAATTGGATAGAATTTGGAGTTAGTGTAGAAAAGTGGCAGTTACGCTTTTCAAGAAAGGTGACCCTTGTGCCTTTCTTCTATAATGTTATGTTAGGTGGCAGGTTGCACCTTGCATTTTGTTAAAGTTTATGAGAATAGTGAACTCTCACTGATCTTGACTTGGTCTTGGTGGCCCGGCACCTTGGTTGAGGATAGTGATGTCCAGCTTAGTTGTTTGAGATTGAGATGTTAATACCCTACTATAGCTTTGTGTATGAGGAGGTTGTGTATTAATATGAGTCCATCTTATGGTCTTCACTTTAGTTTCAATTGAGTGTTGATCATATAAAGCTAGCTTCTTCAAAGCATGCTCAGAGCTATTGACTAAATGTCTTGGTGAGTTTATTATGGTTGAGTTGGATTTGAGTAGTCATTTAGTTTGTGCTTGTCCATGTTCCTATATCTCATATTTGGTATTATGTTCATATTGAACAATTATATAAGAGTTTAGTGTTTAGGTCTTATGAAAGCAAGTTGAAAGAGTGATTGTTAGCTGCTTTGCAACTAGTGATTGCTTGTAGACTTTATCGAAGACTATTAACACTTGCTTCACTTGATGATAATTTAGTAGTGATAGACTTGCTTTACTGGTGTTGCGGAGGATCATGTTGTGGCTTACATTGTTTTTCCTTGTTGGCGTGTTGATTCCTTTGTCGATATCATTTAGTTACGTTTAGTCGGTGGTGTTTGATTACATTGAGTATTGGACGTGGTGAATCACTCCTTGATAATATGTTATCTATAACTGAGTGTTGCTGGAGGATTAGTCTCGAATGCTAAATATAGTATCTTCAACCTTGGTTAGCTTGGTTGCTAGAGAGCTTTGGGTGGTGATTCACTCTTGCTTTCTTCTAGTTTTGTTTTGGTGTTGATGGATTGAAGTGATGGCCTATCATTGATATTGTTGATGTTGAGATTCAAATGAAATGAAATGTCTCTGTAAGCGACTAATTTTTCCATTATGCTTTAGTCATTTAGCCACGCCTCCGACCCCTTCGAGGAGTCTCACTCACCACCTCCATAAGTCCTATTTTGGACTTGGGCTTGCTAGCCCCGAGAATGGCATCTCCGCCACTCAACCTTTGCACTTGGTCCAAGTGCTCCACGTGTCCGATCCCATGACCGACACCCCAAGGTACCACCGACACATCAGCCCGTTACGCTAAGGCCATGCCCATTCACCTTGGTCACACCGGTGGTCTAACACCACCTACACCACAGTCCCATCTCTCAAAGACTGGGCCATTCATCCATGAGGGATCATCCCCGATCCCCTCCTTAGCATCCTTAGGATGCCTATAGACATGGGGAATAGCCTTCCCCAATATCCCCTTTCCGGTCCCTACCAAGTCCCTTTCTGGCCATGGCCGTGTTTGCCAACACTGCCACTGGACCAAGGCCCACAGGCCCGAGCACTAAGTCCCACGGTCCTCTGGGACTTCCTCACCACACGACTGTATCCTTAGTCACTACACAAGAGGACTACTCCTCTGCCTTTCCACAGTCTGGGCCTTCGGGACAACATTTCGGAACACCGTGGCCTTACGCAAACCTCGGGGGTACTCTCCCCGCCTTCCGCCTTTGGGTGCTCTAGCCATGGGCTTAGAGCGAGGTTCCATTGAGCCACGCCTGGTATCCAAGTAGGTAGTGCCACCCACACTTGGACTGGGAGCATTGGCCAGTCGATCTCCCGGGGAAACTAGAGCTGGCTCTTGAACACTTCACCAAGCTACCCCGCTTGTCGGTCCGTATTCACTCTAGTCTTGGACTTCCCAGTGGTCAGTGTAAGGAACCAACTCGCCGAGGTGTCGTAGGCTAAAGGAACCCCGAAAGAATGACCAAAATGACAAAGAGTTCATCGGATGGGACCAAGTTGAAGATCGAGTCCAAGACCGACTGTAGGACCGAGTTCGAGATAGAGTCCGGAATCGAGTCCAAGACCGACTCGGGGACCGAGTTCGAGTCCGAGTTCGAGACGGAGTTCGAGACGGAGTCCGAGATCCGAAATCGGGTCTGAGACCAAGTCCGAGGTCGAGTCCGAGGTCGGGTCCGAGATCGGGTCTGAGATCGAGTCCGAGATCGAGTCCGAGACCGAATCCGAAGTCGGATCCGAAATCGGGTCCGAGATCGAGCCAGAGACTAAGTCCAAATACTAATACGGGTCAAGGGGTGAAAGCCCAAAGCGTGCGTCTCCCAGGGGGGGGGGGGGGCTGCAGGGGGTTCCAAAAGTATAGTAGGGATAGTGAGGTCCAGGAACCAGTTTAGAAAGGACTCTCCAGTGGGGCTCCCAAACTGATTTGAGGTTGGGACTGGGACCGAGGGGCCTTGGGTGGGAGTGAGCATGGACTTGGTTGGTGCCGGAGGGGCCATCCAAGGAAGTGCTCAAGAGCAGCTCCCACTCCCGAAAGGGAAACCGATTGCGGTGCTCCCGGCTCATGTGGAGTGGTGCCCCACTTGAGTACCATATGGCTCATTGGTCCTTGCCCTTCCTAGGGGCTTGGGCCTTCCTTCGGGATGGAAGTGGGGGGCGAGAGGTACCCATACCGGGCCGCTAGGCCACGGTGTTTCGCCCCGGCGTCCCGAAGCAAGTGTTGCACTCAAGACTTGGGATTTAGAGGGTCCCATGATCAAGTCTTGTGGTACCAAAGGATGTTAGGAACCTGGAAGCTTGGTGTGCTTGGCTGCTTGTGCTTGCGGGGAGTGTAGCCGAACCTTAAGTCCAGTCTAACCCGGGGAGGGGGATTGGGAGTGATTTGGGAATCCGTGGATGGATGGCTAACACTCCGTTGCTCGTGCAGTGAGTAGTTGAGACCAAGTAGGAGCTGGTACCATAGGCGAGAATCTTGGCAAGGGAACTTAGCAAAAGCCAAGGCGGTGTTGGACGGATAGACGAGGTAAGCTGGCAAATTGGAAAGGAAAAATTTGTGGCTTACAATTTGGTATCGGAGCCTTTATCTCAGTTCTAGTGAAGGATAGAGGCGGATTGCTGGGAGATGGCAAGGGCAGGGCGTAAGCGAACCCAAGCGGAGACGGAACCTCCGCCGGAGCTGGAGCCTCCGGTCGAACAAGAGGCTATGGATGAGGAATCCTTGCATGAGGAGGACTCTAGTGAGGAAACTTCCAAATAGGAGTCCGGTGGCGAGGTTCGGTCGTCCAAGGCTCGATTGGACGTGCTAGAAGGACAGTTGGCACAGACCAATGCCCTACTGGAAACTCTCGTACGCAAGCTAAAGCGTGATGAGAGGCGGAAGAAAAAGAAAAAGACTGCGGATGCTGGCAGCGCAGAAGGTGCGGATCTTTCGGCCGGGACTGAGGCAAAACCAGACAAGGTCGAACAGACCGAAGTAGAATCAGTCCCTCAGGCAGTTCCCAAGTACAAACCAAAGCCCCCACCGGTCTTCAAGGGAGTGAACGACTATAAAGTGGTGGAGGATTGGTTTTACGATATGGAGGACTACTTTCGAGCGTTGCGATTACCGAGCTCGGAGAAGGTCCCATGTGCAAAACCATACTTGGCAGATAATGCCAAGTCTTGGTGGAGAATGACAGAGGCCAACGAAGGACCAGTGGCCACTTGGGACATGATGAAGGCGAGGATCCACGCAACATATGTTCCTCCGAATGCCACTCTGCATCTGAGAGATGAGCTGAGTAGGCTGAAGCAGACTGGAACCATCCAGGAATATGTGAATGGGTTCATGGCAAAGAGGATACTTGTCACGGACATGGGGGATATGGATGCGTTCCATGCCTTCATATCAGGTTTGCAAACCTGGGCTCGCGGTGAGGTGATGCGGTGGAACCCAACCAACTACAAGGAAGCATTGGATGCGGCCATCAAGGTGCATTTCAACGATAACCTGCGAAAGGGGAACACGATGGGGTCGGGATCCACATTTAACAAAGGGGCCAAACCAAGGGGAACGTATAGCAAGGGGAAATTCAAAAAGAGTTTCTCTAAGAATGAGTCCTCGGGGTTCCGGAAAGGCAAATCCGGTGGCCAGCGAGCGAGTACGTGGGGGAGTCAAGCGAAAAAAGACAAACCCACGGATAAGAAGGTCAAGTCGTATAGCAGCGTGGGAAACAACGTATGCTACAACTGCGGCGAAGCGGGACACTTCTCGAGGGAATGTCCCTACCCGAAGAAGGCCAGAGCCAATATGGCCATCAAGTCGGGTGAAGTCCAAATTGAGGTATGTGATCCAGTCCCTAACTCAAAGTTACTCATCACACGAGCAACTTTGGTAGAGAGTCGTTCGCGACATCTACTAGCCCTCCGAGGGAAGCTCGGAGGTAGCTTTGTTAAGATCCTTATTGACACGGGCTTCCAAACCGACTTGAGGTTGAGACTGGGACCGAGGGGCCTTGGGTGGGAGTGAGCATGGACTTGGCTGGTGCCGGAGGGGCCATCCAAGGAAGTGCTCAAGAGCAGTTCCCACTCCCAAAAGGGAAACCGATTGTGGTGCTCCCGGCTCATGTGGAGTGGTGCCCCACTTGAGTACCATGCGGCTCATTGGTCCTCGCCCTTCCTAGGGGCTTGGGCCTTCCTTCGGGATGGAAGTGGGGGGGGTAGAGGTACCCATACCGGGCCACTAGGCCACGGTATTTCGCCCCGGCGTCCCGAAGCAAGTGTTGCACTCAAGACTTGGGATTTAGAGGGTCCCATGATCAAGTCTTGTGGTACCAAGGGATGTTAGGAACCTGGAAGCTTGGTGTGCTTGGCTGCTTGTGCTTGTGGGGAGTGTAGCCGAACCTTAAGTCCAGTCTAACCCGGGGAGGGGGATTGGGAGTGATTTGGGAATCCGTGGAAGGATGGCTAACACTCCGTTGCTTGTGTAGTGAGTAGCTGAGACCAAGTAGGAGCTGGTACCATAGGCGAGAACCTTGGCAAGGGAATTTAGCAAAAGCCAAGGCGATGTTGGACGGATAGACGAGGTAAGCTGGCAAATTGGAAAGGAAAAATTTGTGGCTTACAATGGCGCCTGGTCACCATCAATTGGATACGTTAGAAAAAGATAACATTGAATAATATCTAAATGTTCTCACCATTAAGTTATATGTCTGGCTAATAGGAATGACGTTCATCTTGGAAAGCTCACCACACGCTCAATGAACAAACAAATAGTAGGTGCGCACATGCCATCGCTCTTCTTTAGCTTCAGATTCGGCTTGTTCACCTTGACAATGAGATTTATTATACAACCAGATGGACTCAATCTGGACATAAAGTCACCGCACTAGTCACCATGCCCCAGATATGTCTAGCCCCTGGAAAAAAAACATATAATTTCACGTCATTTTCAAATACTTGAAAATTTGTACCTAGTCCCATTTTACTGAATAAATCCCACTTTAACGAAATAGAGCATCTCAGCACATCTACCCATTTGTCAAAAACAACTTTTGTCGCGAGTAGAATGTTATGGATGCTGAGTGTGTCATTGACCCCCAGTGTTTTCGAGAGAAGACTCGAGAATTCCTGCAATGGAAATGGCGTGAGGCCACATGCTATGCCACATGCAACGAGGCTTACCTGCCAGGCGCTAGTTGCTAGTGCACGTCCTTGTCCTGGTTTTTGTGGCTTCTTCAGTTGAACCCAGAGCTTCCGTGTTTGTGCCAATGTCTCGTGCAGACCCGATTTGTAGCACGTTTCTTGCTTGACATTCTGCACGTGGGAGATGGATATGATAGATCGGAGGGGCGAGTTGCCTTTTATCAGGCGGACAACTCTTGTCTTGAAGACTTTCTTCACCTCCTCGCCCACCATAATATCCACAACTATCTCTTGCATCGCCAAGCTAGAATGCTGCCCGGAGACGGCATAGAACCGGATGTTCTGATCGTCCAACACCTTCCTATTGATCAAGTCTGGAAACCTCGTCTCGCCCTTCATTGTTCGGTAGTAGGGGATCACGTCTGCGATGTCGAGTGTTACTGGACTTGCCAGCATCTTCTGCTTCAGTTTCTCCACCCACTCATCAGATACTAGCCTGTGGTTGTATTTGCTTTGGATGTCGATACGGCTCACATCGATTGTATATACTTTGTTGGAATAGTAACAAGTACTATTATCTGCGACAATTTTTGCTGCCTCTTCTTGCTCTTTCTGCTCTTTGCGGCTCTTCTTTTTGGTGGGTGTAGTGTTCGAACCTGAGGCAATGGCATCACCAAGTAGCTTCTTTTTTGGAGCAAGAGAGTCAGACGTCGGCTTGAGCTTGACCACCCTTTTCTGCTTCGGGGTAGTTTCCAGATCGACCCCCTTCCCCTTCGCTTCGCGAACTGGAGGCACTCTCAATGGCTCAATGTTAGAATATAGTTTTTGAACATCACCGTAGGTGAGGTCCGTGGATTCCATGTGATCTTCATAGACCCGCAGGAAGGCGGACGCTGTCTCTACCACAAGTGCCAGTTCATATTCTTGCATGGAACTGCATGGAGTGTCTGTCACTTGGATGAGGATCCCCATGCATTCTTTTCTCCCACCATCTGTGTTGTACAGCCTTAGATCCTCGCCTTCCATCCCGAAAGTCCAACTGGTGAGCTCCTCCCCCTTCTCTGCATCCACATTGACAGTGGCTGGAAGAAGAACGCAATTCCTCGCCTATTCAGAAATGCACAACAATTAGAGCTGACAGATGAAAAGCTAGCAGCTGGAAATAACGTGAGGCCACACGCCATTCACCACTGCATCAGATGTCTTGAGGCTGCATCCTAAGATGGCGTGAGGCTACACGCCATCTGTAACCGGACTGCACTCGAGAGCCCAATCGGTGCATGCCAATGTTGCTACTGAATGGCATGTGGCCTCATGCCATTTTCTACTTGGCCTAAAAGACTTACCATTTGAAGCCGAATGGAGGCCGTGACAATCGAGGCCGGACTCGCTGGCGAATGTGCACTGTGTGTGTAGCGGATCGTAGCAGCAAGGCTACTCTGCCACTTACAATTGGAGAGTGGCACTGAAATCTCCCGGGACGCCAAGTGGGCTGCGTGTGGGTGGCGGAGTGGGCGGCAAAGTTACAAACTAGGTGTGTCTTGAAGTGGACGCCGATGCACACGAGTGCGATGCGAGCGCGAGTGTGATGCAAGCGCGAGTGGACGCCGATGCACACGAGAAACCTGTAGAGAAGGTAGATGAGCGCGAATGTGAGCGTGATCGCGAGTGGGAGCGCGATGCGAGCGCGAGAGTGGGAGCGCGATGCGAGCGCAAGAGTGGGAGCGCGATGCGAGCGCGAGTGTGCGAGCGCGAGTACGAAGCAAAATGCAAAACCTAACCTCACACGCGCGAAATGTCACGACGGTTGGTAATCCTGCCACATCATCATTCCTCGGACTTGGGCGCCATCATTAATTTCTGGATCGCCGCGCGCATGCATGCACGTGAAATCCAAAAAAAATCCGCAACGTCATCATTCCTCGGATTGCATGCACGCGAAATCCAAAAGAAAGATCATGATTGGGATATCATTTAATACCCTCACTATATTTATACCATGCATGATTGGATATTCCAAAGCATCTTGTATTTCCAAAAATGCCAGATGTTCAGCTAAATAAAGAATGGTATACAAAAAATCCCAAAAAATGCACCAAAAAATGCTTGGCGTCATCTGGCGTTATCTCTTGAATGGCGTGGGGCCGCATGCCATTTTCAGGGGCACATAGGAGTATATTCCTAGAATATTTTGACACACGCGAGATTTTTTTGAGTTTTCTGGAGATCCAAAAATGCCTCAACCACTTAAATTCCCAAGTAAATAAAGCTGTTTCTATTTTTGGTACAGGTAAACTTTATAGCGTGTGGGCTCATGCAATTTTGAACCCAAAAATGCACCAAAAAATGCTCGACTAGCATTATTCTTTGAATGGCGTGTGGCCTTATATTGCCATAAATGGACGTACACACACAGCATAATTATTCCTTTACACAGCGAATAATCTTGGCGTGGATCGCTGACATGGCATGGCAAAGTTCGAATCACTAACATGGCACAGCTGGATCGAGGCAAGGACATGATGTGACAAAGTTCAACCTCCGACAGCAAAGTCTAGCAGCTACTCAGTTTGAAATTTGTCAGAAGAATCATAAGATCTGGTTTGTTAGAGGATTTGATGTGACGTTCAAGCGTGTGTTATTTTTGAATTCTCGAACTCATTCCTAGGTCTATCATTTTTGTGCGCCGTGTTCTTGGTTCCGCTGAGCACAGTGAGCGCTGCTTGTGTAAGCGGCGTTGTGAGCTGTGGTTTATGCGTCTACGAGCGGTTGCGGCATTGCGAGCGCCATTGCGAGCGGCAGTTTATGCGAGTGGCAGTTTGTGCGAGCGGCGCTATGAGCAGTTGTGGTGTTGCGAGCGGCGCTACGAGTAGTTGCGGTGTTGCGAGCGGCACTGTCTTTGGTGTGGCTACCGCTTCCTCTTGATATTCGGCACTTGTGCTTCCTAGTATGTTCACCATGGAATGGCTTAGGACCACATTTAGAAATGGCATGAGGCCACATGCCATCTTGGGCCCTTGCAATTTCATGGCTAGCGTATTGTCATATATGTTTTTACTTGCCTGCAGCTGTGTGTATATCAAGATGGCATGAGGCCTCATGCCATCTTTGGCCCCTACTAGCCTATTGCCATATTCCTTTTGCCTTGCTGCAACTGTATATATTTTGCACTGTCTTCGATGGGAATGTGGTCGCTATTGAACGAGGAGAGATGGTTGTCGGGGTAAATGTTGTTGTTGCCTTGAAAAATCTTCAGAAGAAAGCAGATGTTGGGGACAGCGCAAGTGCGACGCATGTTCCCTCCGTGGATCTTAAGAACCGTGCTACATGGATTCAGGCCAAGGTGTTTCTAAACAACCCTGAGGGGGAGGTGGTAGCTGAGGGCTTAGCCACAGTTGTCGATCCAAGAGATGCGGTTGCTAATCAAGAATTGGGCTGGGATGATATTGGAGTTGCGATTTTAGAGGTTGTTGACACAGAAGAAAACATTCTGACTATTGGAAGCATTGTGCGGTGGAAATTGAGGCACTTAGTGTTTGAGAATGTGAAGGATTCACAATCAAACACCACTACAACTGATGACAGAACATCTCTTCATGGGAAAAGAAAGTACACCTTCCTAAAGCGCAGCCAAAGGGATCTGAGCAATGAACCGAAAAGGCAGAAAATGGTGATGGAGGTTCGAATGGTCTCAACAGTTGCTTGTTGCAAGAGGAGGTGCTGTCAACATGCTAATTGGGATGCTATTGAAGAGGAGAGAGCAAGATACAAGACATTGTCCTGGAAGGCAGCTCGCAATTTTGTGTATGAGGCATTACGGTCATCTGTTGATGCTTCAGAACATCAGGTGGGGGGCATGGTCTTCCAGAGGGGTTTGGTCTGCATGAAGGCATGGAGAATCATTTATGGAGTCCCTCGAACCACATTTTACAGAATCAAAACTGAGTTCGAGGAGCAAAGGGTTCAACAGGCAGTCCATGGGAACGACGGTACGCACAAAACCAGGGGTCATGTTGTATATGGAGAGGCAATCTTCAAGAGGTTTGTCGAGACATGTAGCGAGCAGCAACCACATAAAACCCGCCTCTTGGAAGATGGAACACGAGACACCCAACGAGTTCTCCCTTCCATGTATACCAAGGGGGCCATATTGGAAGATGTGAATCGGGAACTCCAGAGTAATGGCTACAGGAAGCTGAGCCAATCTAGATTTAGTAGATTGTGGAGCAACAGGTTCAGGGATGTGAGTATAGGAAAGTACTCCAGCTTTTCAAAGTGTGACGAGTGCACTGCTATCAAAATGGCTTTGTCGAAGAATTCTTGCAGCGCTCAAGAGCGAGAGACGTTGGTTAGAAGGCGGCTTGACCACAACATCGAGCAGAGAAGCTGCAGGACTGCATATTATCATAACAGGATTCTCTCCATGGAGAGACCTGACTCTTACCTCTGCATCATCCACGACAAAATGGACCAGAAAAAGACGTGCTTACCTCGACTCAATCCTGCCCCCAAGGCAATCTCTTCATCCATGCAGCTGCCTGTGTCTCTGTTTGGCATAATCGCTCATGGGCATGGTGCCCAGAACTATGGGAACTTCTTTGTACCTCTATGGGGTGGCGGGGGTGAAAACATGATGATTGCGTCCTAGCAAAACACTTAAGGTCTCTGCAAAGTGCGCAGACTGAGCTGAACGGCCAACCCTTGCATAAGGCCCTTGTCGATCGAACCCCATACAGGGTTCAGCTGGAGGAGGAGCAAAGGCTTGCAATATCGCATGGGGCCCCATGCCATCCCAGTGAATATGTTGGCCGTCAGATTGTAGGGTTATCACGTGAGGCCTCATGCCATTCCGACGAGGCTGGTCACCCGGTGAATGCACAACCTCATCCAAACGAAGCAGAATCTCAAGGAAGTTCTTGCGGCCGATGTGGCCTTCCACCCCATCTTCTGCTCCAAACAGACAATGCTGGCAGTGAGAACAAAAACATGTACGTCTTCGCGTACTTGGCGATGCTTGTTGCCAAAGGCATATTTGAAACGGTTACACTTGGCTTTCTCATGGTTGGGCACACTCATGAAGACGTCGATGCCATGTTCAGTCACCTGGCAGAGTCCCTCCGGCGATCCAATGTCCTCACCCTCCCACAACTCTACGATGAATTCCAAAATTGCATCAAAGGCACTGTTGAAGCTGCACTTCTGACAGAGGTTCCAGACTTTAAGGGGTTTATAAGAGGCTACATCAGGGACAGATCCGAAACGTTAATTGGCCACTCCAAGCCTCTTCAGTTTCATTTCAGCATGCGTGACGGTGCTCCAGTGATGAGGTACAAGATGAGAGAATGGGACACAGTGTGGCTGCCAGTGGACGGCATTGAACTCTTCAAGAGAGATCCCATAACTGGGGAACCTATGATTCCTCAGGGTTCCCCACGGCCGATGCACCCAGATGGACTCAAAGACCAGGAAAGTATAGTGGCCGGGATTAGACAGCATATTGCCTTCTGGAAGAGGGGTTGGTGTTTGGTGGAGAATCCTATTTTAAGAGGTGCAAGCCTTTGCTCGAATACTGGGAGAAGATTATATCTGCTATCCAAAATGGGCCGGTTGTATATGAAGAATTGGAAGAGTCCTTTTGGCCAGAACCCAGAGCACCAGATACTAGCGGAACAATGTCCTCTGGAAATGCAGTGACAGATAACGATGTTGAGGATCACTATTGTGGGCCGAGGAACAAGAAGCCGGATTCAGCATTCAATCCAATACAGGTCTGCAAAGGAATGGTCGTGCTTGTCAGACCCAGTAATAAAAAACAAATGATATGGGTGGGGCACTGCATCACTGATGCAGAGGAGGACGCGGAAACTAACTCCTTCAATGTAACTGTGGAGTGGTTCAAGCCAAGTTCCGGATATACGAAGGATTGCCTAGAAAATAGATGGGTGCTGAATCCAAGGGATCCCAGCATGAGCATATCGGTGGATAATGTTGTGCATGGTTGGATGCGGAAGCAGAGTGCCACCATCACCTTGCCAGACCATGCAAGAGATGCAGCAAGAGCATTCATAACCCGGGTTCAAGGTGAGATTCATTAATATTCCTTTACTAAGTTTCTAATGTATTTTATTTCAAGGTGAACAATCCGAATCTGAATCAGAGGAGGCGTGATGGCATGTGGCCTTATGCCATTCCTAGGTGAGATGATACAAATAACAAGTATAAATTCTTAGTTGTTCTAGCAAATCTTACTTAAAGTTCAAGGTGAACAAGCCGAATATGAATTCATCGGATTGTTATAACAAATTGCGAGGTGATGGCATGAAGCGATACGCCATTTGAGAGTGGTAGCCATTCCTATATGAGGTGAGTGAAATATTTATTAGAAATACCTCATTCAATTGTGCACTTCTAAGTCTTGGTCCACTCAGTACTGTTTGCATGTTTCTATTTTAATTCTTTATCTAAAATGTTATTTAGTATGTGGCTTCATGCCATTGCTCTCCACAATCATGCATTGAATTTTTCTATCCTTGCATAATACTTCTCCATATATATAGCATGTGCGCACATGTGATATGGTTCATTAGGCCTGATATAGTGTGTGAGGTAAAACAAAGATGATGTGACATATGCATTTACCAATCACACGTGCATAAATCTAATAATATGGCGTGTGGCCCATATTAATGGCACATAAACCCATATTGTGGGCTTACGTGCTTTATGTACCATCATTCCCTTGCAGCGTGTGTGTTGGTTTCCTTTTATAACACAACGAACTCCATATTTTAGGGTGAAGAGCGTTCTCATGGCAAGCACAAAATCTGTAAGTGAGGCAGAAAAGGAGACAGAGAAGGAGATAGGTGAAGATGTAGAATATATAAATCTTCCAAACTCCCCGTACTATACTCCAGGTGATCATTTTTCTGAACAAACGGCAACATTAACAACTATCGAGAACGCCCCAGTAACGTCAGAGACAACAATCCAAAGCAAAACAACTGACCCGGAGAAGGATGATAGTACCGCTGAGAGTACCAAAAAGGAGGTGTCCACTAGCGCTTAGGCTTATAATGGCGTGTGCCCTCATGCCATTTACTTGATTACCAAATACCTTTTTCCCTTTGCACTAGTATATCTTAATACCGGTCTGAGAAATAGAATGGCATGTGCCCTCAGGCCTTTTACTAAATCACCTTTGAAAGAAATGCAAGCCTCTATGTTGTAAAAAAAAGGTACTAGAGAAATTCCTTAATAATATGAATGTTATTTAGTTTCATGAAAATACACTAAGGGTCAAATGAGTTAAATGACTTCTCCAAACTAGCAATGCCTCTTTCTACACCTTCACAATTAGATTCGTTAGAAAAAGATAACATTGAATAATATCTAAATGTTCTTACCATTAAGTTATATGTCTGGCTAATAGGAATGACGTTCATCTTGGAAAGCTCACCACACGCTCAATGAACAAACAAATAGTGTGTGCGTGCATGCCATCGCTCTTCTTTAACTTCAGATTCGTCTTGTTCACCTTGACAATGAGATTTATTATACAACCAGATGAACTCAATCTGGACACAAAGTCACCGCGCTAGTCACCATGCCCCAGATATGTCTAGCCCCTGGACAAAAAACATATAATTTCACGTCATTTTCAAATACTTGAAAATTTGTACCTAGTCCCATTTTACTGAATAAATCCCACTTTAACGAAATAGAGCTTTTGGTCTACATGCAAGGCCAACATCATTTCCAAGTGAATTTTAGCTAGTTTTGCTTGAGCCACATCTACTGCCATCTTGGTGGGAAGTGCCAAAATGTACCACTGGATGAGGATCTCTTTCGAAATATTTTCCACTACCACTCAGCTTGAAACCATGTTGTATTGAAGGTTTGCAGACTTTGCCAACTCCATTTATACCTCATTTCATAAAGGTTGTTTAGGAACTGGCGTGAGGATGAATGCCCCCTCCATCTTGGCCTCAAGCTGTGGCCATGTTGAAAAAACTTGTGCTTCCTCTAGGTTATGGTACCACTCTGAAGCCATATTGTTGAGGGAAAACAATGCATACATGGCCTTTTCATGTTCCTTTACTCCCTTCCACATGAACCTTTTTTCCAATTAACGGGTCCACTCTTGAAACTTATGTCACTTGTTTTCTCTATTGTACTTGTCAATGGGAATCTGCGGCTTTTCTTGCCACCTCCCTTGTTGTGGTGCTCACCCCAAATTTGAATTGGCCTTTTGCATTGAATCAAAGAGCTCATTGTACCTACCACACATGGTTTTCATCCTTTATACAATGGTGATAAACTATAGGATAACAATGAAGTGGAACCTAAACCATCCATATGCCATATGTCATATGCCATGTGCCACATGCCACGTGTTTAAGGATAGTGGAGTAGAAGCCAAGTTTCAAAGCCTTGGGCCTTTTAATGAAGGAACAAAGCTAAACTCATAAAGATGGAGCTAAGAAGCAAATGTGCTAGAGCACGAAGAAACTCCCGAGCATACAGCCCAAAGAGTGAAGGGACAACAACATAGAGTGACTTGGAATAGTCCTAAAGCATCTCGCATCCCAATGTCAAGAATTGCATGCAAAACAGAGCTACGGAGGCATATGGCAAATGGCATATGACATTGTGAGACACAAAATCCCTAGGCCCCAAAGTGGAGCCGGAAGGGTGCCATGTGGTAGTGGCCGAAGCGAAAGCCAAACGAGCATAACGCATTTGGGCTAAAAAGCTCCAACTTGGAAGGTCGAGAGCGGGAGTGGAACTCCCAACAAAGTGCTCGAGGAGCAAGCACGAGGCAACCAATAAGCAAGGCTCCAAAAAGGGACCCAAAAAGGACCAATACATGACACGTGGAAGTGTCCGAGATGGACCCGAAGTGGAGTCCGATATGGAGTCCGATATGGGGTCCGAAGTGGAGTCAGAGATGGAGTCCGATATGGAGTCCGAGATGGATCCGAAGTGGAGTCCGAAGTGGAGTCCGATATGGAGTCCGAGATGGACCCGAAGTGGAGTCCGATATGGAGTCCGAGATGGAGTCCGAGATGGACCCGAAGTGGAGTCCGATATGGAGTCCGAGATGGAGTCCAAGATGGACCCGAGATGGAGTCCGAGAAGGACCCGAGATGGAGTCCGAGGTGGAGTCCGAGATGGAGTCCGCGATGGACCCGAGATGGACCCGAGATGGAGTCCGAGGTGGAGTCCGAGATGGAGTCCGCGATGGACCCGAGATGGACCCGAGATGGAGTCCGAGATGGAGTCCGAGATGGACCCGAGATGGAGTCCGAAGTCGAGACCGGGACCAAGACCGAGACCGGGACCGAGACTGAGACCGAGATCGGGACCGAGACCGAGACCGAGGCCGAGGCCGAGTCCGAGTCTGAATCCGAGTCCGAGTCCGAGTCCGAGTCCGAGGCCGAGTCTGAGTCCGAGGCCGAGTCCGAGTCCGAGGCCGAGTCCGAGTTCGAGCCTGAGAGGGTGAAAGCCCAAAGCGTTCGTCTCCCAGACCCTGGGGGGTTTGGTGAGCTCCAAAAGTATAGTAGGGGGAAGACTGCAGTGGAGCCAGTTTGGCCAGGAAAGGCCAGTTTGGCCCAGGAAGGCCGGACCCAGTGTTGGGTGATGAGCTGCCCACTGGGAAGTCCAAGACTAGAGTGAACACGGACCGACAAGCGGGGTAGCTTGGTGAAGTGTTCAAGAGCCGGCTCTAGTTCCCCCGGGAGATCGACTGGCCGATGCTCCTAGTCCAAGTGTGGGTGGCACTACCTACTTGGATACCAGGCGTGGCTCAACGGAACCTCGCTCTAAGCCCATGGCTAGAGCACCTAAAGGCGAAAGGTGGGGAGAGTACCCAGGTGGCTCGCGTAAGGCCACGGTGTTCCGAAATGTGGTCCCAAAGTCCCAGGCTGTGGAAAGGAAGAGGAGTAGCCCTCTGGTGTGGTGACAAAGGACACGGTCACCCAGTGAGGAAGTCCCAGAGGACAGTTGGACTTAGAGGTCGGGCCTGCGGGCCTTGATCCAGTGGCAGTGTTGGTGAACATGGCCATCGACAGAGAGGGACTTGGTGGGGACCGGAAAAGAGATATTGGGGAAGGTTATTCCCTAAGTCTGCGAGCATCCTAAGGATGCTAAGGAGTGGATCTGGGATGATTCCTCATGGATGGATGGCCTAGTCTATGAGAGACAGGATTGCAATGTAGGTGGTGTTGGACCACCAGCGTGACCAAGGTGAATAGGTATGGCCTCAGCGTAACGGGCCGATATGTCGGTGATACCTTGGGGTGTCGATCATGGGATCGGACACGTGGAGCACTTAGACCAAGTGCAAAGGTTGAGTGGTATGGATGCCATTCTCGGGGCTAGCAAACCCCAAGTCCTAACTGGGACTTGTGGAGGTTGTGAATGAGACTCCTCCAAGTGGTCGGAGGTGTGGTTAAGTGACTAAAGTAAAATGGAAAAATTAGTCGTTCACAATTTGGTATCGGAGCTGTTCTTTAGTCCGACTTTTATTGGTGCTCAAGTATATCACCATTGATGTTGGCATCGGAAGGTCCTAGGAGTTGGCCTATCCTAGAGGAGCAGCATGTCGAGAGGACATGGCTCTCCACTCAAGTTCATGCGTGAACTTGGGCACAATGTGGTGGATAGAAAAGGGCCAATAATGGAACGACTTTGGGATCTTGGGAACAGTATAAGGTCTCCTCAGAGAGCTGAGGATTTGATCCAAATGAACGTTTGACGCAGCAAACGGGCTAATGTAGTTGTGATAAACAACTATAGTTGGGATCACGGGAAAGATGTAGACTCCAAAAAAAATAAAGGAGTCACAAGATTATCCTCATATAGTTGAGGTTGGTGCTCATGAATGTGAGACCAGAGGTAATGACCGTGGGAGGTCAAATACGGAAGAAGACTCAAGTCCTTGAAATGGTAGCCAGGGCTACCTTTAATAAATGCTAGAACAACCCAAGAGTTCGGGGGTGTATCTAAAGATGAGTTGGTATTCTCATTACATGGACAAGTAGTCCTAAGGGGCAGAGGTTGCCCCCAGAGAACAAAATCAAGTGTCAGAGTAACACTTGTGAAAATGGTCCTTGTGAGTAGGACATGAATGCAAGAAGTGAATTCCAGTGAGCTAGTGCCTCACAAGTAGAACCTTACAGGTCTGTGGATTAACCAAGTCCAAAATTGCTGGATGACTCGAGAAGAGTCAAGGAATGGTCCTAAAGGACTGATGGAAGCATTTGGACTGAGGTGTGTTGTACCCCATGAAGGATGGGGGGGGATCATAGGATCCAAGGATGAGAATAGAGGGTATCTCATCGATGGCAAAATGTGTCATGCCAAAGTTATGGGAAAGGTGTTCCCAGAAGAAAACAACTTTGACACAAAGTTGTGTGTGACATCTATGGTGCAGTGCTAACAGATGGTTAGCATGAGAAAGAGCGGTGTTGGTCTTGGCAAAGACCTAGACACAAAGGGGAAGTGTCATAGAGGTAGGCTCGTGGAGCCAATGGTGTGGAGACACCAAATGTGCCAAGGTGTGATACCTTGAGGCTATGTTGGTGGGTTCATGAGAACCCCTTGCCAAAGGAATCCCAATGGAAATGGGAATGGCATAGCCTAAGCTACAGAGCATGTAGTTGGAGTGTGGTGACCCAGATAATGATGGAGGTGTGGAAGCACCAAGCAATGAGTTGTAGGACTCGACAACTATAAGGCAACTAAGCAAAAGGTGCAAAATAATTGGTTAAACGGGTAGAAGGTAGCTACCCAAGACTTCTTAATAGCATAAGGAAGTTGGATATACCCTTACGGGGGATAAGTTGCTTATGTTGCGATATAGTAAGTAATTGTCATAAAAGGAAATACTCATTGTCAAGGAAGCCGTCATTGGGACACCCAAACACTCTAGAACACTAGGAGGTGGTGTTTGATGTCGCGAGGGCAGTAGATAAGGCCCAAGGGACTAAGTCCCTAGCGAATGATGGATAGTAGGTGCTATTCAAATGTCCAAGGTGGTGGAGACAGGAGAAGACTGTCTACTCAAATTGGACAAAGCCGAAAATGGAATTTTGGCAAGGCTAGCAATGGGCATGCAAAGGCCCGTAAGTAACAATGTAATCCCGGTGGGTGGGACTATAGGGTGAGCATACCTGGATTGAGGAACCACTCCCTAGGTTATCAGGTAGGTTCATCCCTAAGAATACTTGCTAAGGCATGATAGAAAGTGCAAAGCTATCCTCCTGGTCTGGAGGAGAATGACCGAAGAAAAGGTGTGAAGACAAAAGCAAGAAATAAAGGGATAGAACCGAACCATAGGAATCGAAGGGCATAACCAAGGTTGGTTATGCCAGCTGGGAGTGGAGAATCAAGTAGGGGCTCGAGGGTGTTGCCGCTAGAAACCGTGATGCCATAGAGAGTCTAAAATATGGAATTGTCCATGTTAGACTATAAGGTAATTGGAAAGCTTGCAAAAAGGGAGGCCTTAGCAAGCTAAGGGACAGAGTTCCTTCAAGATTCCCAAAGAGGATTCTAGGTAGCTTAGTACCTAGAAAGGCCAAGCGTAAATAGTTCAAGGAACGCACGAAATCAGAGTGGCGCAGCAGAAGCGTGGTCTTGAAGCTTGCCATGAGGCAAGGCTATCAAGGTTAGGGAAGTAGTTCCCGAGTGTTCAAAGAGAGGGCTTTGAACGAAAGTCGATGATCAAGGGCTTTCACACTTGTGCAGAAACCATGTTACCGTGGTCGGAGGACTTGCCAAAGTGAGATTGGCAAGTCAGGGGAACAAATACCCTAGTTGAAGGTGATAACTTCAAAAAGGGTGGGCCATGGGGCCAAACATGGAGGAGTCCATGCATGATCACAGGCTTGTCAAGTGAGAGGACTTGGCAGTGGGGGGAACTAGGTTCCTAAGCTGTGATCTATAGCGCGCTTTGGGTATAAGTTGGTGCACCGGCGTGGGGAGTCACGCCAGGCATCCTGGGTGATGCCGTCCGTAGATGCATATACAGAGGTTGGGTTCGAGTCCCGACCCTCTAGTGCTTGGGTTCGAGTCCCAAATCACTAGGGCGTGGTGATAGTTTGGAATATGAGGACACTCATATTTCGGTGGTCATGGACTCTCAATGTGGAGACTGGTTTGGGCACACCGCCAAGCGAGGGATGCCTCGGAGTCGTGATGCACGGTTAGATTGCTTAGTGTGAAAGCTCGGCATATCTAACTTGAACGCTTTGGTGCAAGTGGCACCAAGGACGTGGTGAGTGAGATGGGGACATCTAATCTCAGTTGCTATGAACCCTTGGCCATAAGGGCTGGTTTGGGTACACTGCCAAGTGTGGGGGATGCCCCCGGGGTTATAGTCAACAATTTGAAGGTCTAGAAGACCAAGTACCTCTTGGCAACTCTGGTAAGGTGCCAAGGTGAGATCACTAGGTGATCGTATGGCCAAATAAGGACAAGGTCCTTGGTTGGCTAAGGAATGAAGTTCCTGGTTCAAAATGTTGAAATTGAACTGTTTAAAGTGGTGTGGCTTGGTCATGATGACTAAGTGGGAAGAGCACCTGAGGGAAATAAACTATGTCCGTGCGATGGCATAGTGAGTTCAAGGAAAGTAGTCTCTATAAGAGACCCATGGGAGGGTCACGAAGTTGGGCCGTGGATAGAGCCCATAGCAAAAGATGCTAAAGAGACATACTAGGGGTGAACATCCTCCGGACTTAGCAAAGAAGAGTCTTTGCTATGGAACCAAAAGGATACCTCAAAAATGGAGGTAGCGATCCTATGTTGCTGGGTGCAACAATCAAGGATAGGAGCAAAGGACTAGTGGCCAAGTTTCGGCTATGGAATTTAATGGAAGGGATCCAAATGGCAAAGTTAGCCAAGGAACACTAATGTGTTTGATGCTAACGACTTGTGGGAAAGGAAGTGGACTTCCAAGGATGGATTCCTAAGTGCTCCAATTTGGCGAAGTAAAAGTTCACGGTGAGGGAGCGACAAAGTAGCCAAAAGATAGGGCCATGGACAGCCTTAGCACAAAGTATGATAACTGGAACTTAGTGCCCCAGGGTGGCACGAAATAGAAGAGAGGATGATGGTGCCCTTGAGTAGAGAACTTCCTAGGATGGGAAGTGGAGTTGCACAAAATGTGCAAGGCAAGGTGTCGGAGACACTTAGGAAATTGACTCCAAGAAATCAGAATTAAAAGTTCCAAAGCGCAAGGGTTATAGCGCTGGAAAGTGAGACCACTCGAGAACGAGTAGTGGGATCGGGTTGGAGAAGGTGTCTCTAACAGGTTTAGTGAGAACTAAACCAATAAAAGGAGAAAACCACCACAAGTGGTCAAATGAGCCTCTAAGTTGGAGAGGCTATGCTCCTTAGAGGATGGACAAGGCATGGTGAGCCTTTGGTGTCAAACCATAGACAAATATTGGCTGGGTGCCAAGGATGGAAAAGGTAACACGTGCGGGTGTTATTTTATGAAAGGGTTTACCGTTCGATGAGGACATCGAACTTCGTCTATGGGTGGTGGAATTGTGAGACACAAAATCCCTAGGCCCCAAAGTGGAGCCGGAAGGGTGCCATGTGGTAGTGGCCGAAGCGAAAGCCAAACGAGCATAACGCATTTGGGCTAAAAAGCTCCAACGAGCATAACGCATTTGGGCTAAAAAGCTCCAACTTGGAAGGTCGAGAGCGGGAGTGGAACTCCCAACAAAGTGCTCGAGGAGCAAGCACGAGGCAACCAATAAGCAAGGCTCCAAAAAGGGACCCAAAAAGGACCAATACATGACACGTGGAAGTGTTCGAGATGGACCCGAAGTGGAGTCCGATATGGAGTCCGATATGGGGTCCGAAGTGGAGTCAGAGATGGAGTCCGATATGGAGTCCGAGATGGATCCGAAGTGGAGTCCGAAGTGGAGTCCGATATGGAGTCCGAGATGGACCCGAAGTGGAGTCCGATATGGAGTCCGAGATGGAGTCCGAGATGGACCCGAAGTGGAGTCCGATATGGAGTCCGAGATGGAGTCCAAGATGGACCCGAGATGGAGTCCGAGAAGGACCCGAGATGGAGTCCGAGGTGGAGTCCGAGATGGAGTCCGCGATGGACCTGAGATGGACCCGAGATGGAGTCCGAGATGGAGTCCGAGATGGACCCGAGATGGAGTCCGAAGTCGAGACCGGGACCAAGACCGAGACCGGGACCGAGACTGAGACCGAGATCGGGACCGAGACCGAGACCGAGGCCGAGGCCGAGTCCGAGTCTGAATCCGAGTCCGAGTCCGAGTCCGAGTCCGAGGCCGAGTCCGAGTCCGAGGCCGAGTCCGAGTCCGAGGCCGAGTCCGAGTCCGAGGCCGAGTCCGAGTTCGAGCCTGAGAGGGTGAAAGCCCAAAGCGTTCGTCTCCCAGACCCTGGGGGGTTTGGTGAGCTCCAAAAGTATAGTAGGGGGAAGACTGCAGTGGAGCCAGTTTGGCCAGGAAAGGCCAGTTTGGCCCAGGAAGGCCGGACCCAGTGTTGGGTGATGAGCTGCCCACTGGGAAGTCCAAGACTAGAGTGAACACGGACCGACAAGCGGGGTAGCTTGGTGAAGTGTTCAAGAGCCGGCTCTAGTTCCCCCGGGAGATCGACTGGCCGATGCTCCTAGTCCAAGTGTGGGTGGCACTACCTACTTGGATACCAGGCGTGGCTCAACGGAACCTCGCTCTAAGCCCATGGCTAGAGCACCTAAAGGCGAAAGGTGGGGAGAGTACCCAGGTGGCTCGCGTAAGGCCACGGTGTTCCGAAATGTGGTCCCAAAGTCCCAGGCTGTGGAAAGGAAGAGGAGTAGCCCTCTGGTGTGGTGACAAAGGACACGGTCACCCAGTGAGGAAGTCCCAGAGGACAGTTGGACTTAGAGGTCGGGCCTGCGGGCCTTGATCCAGTGGCAGTGTTGGTGAACATGGCCATCGACAGAGAGGGACTTGGTGGGGACCGGAAAAGAGATATTGGGGAAGGTTATTCCCTAAGTCTGCGAGCATCCTAAGGATGCTAAGGAGTGGATCTGGGATGATTCCTCATGGATGGATGGCCTAGTCTATGAGAGACAGGATTGCAATGTAGGTGGTGTTGGACCACCAGCGTGACCAAGGTGAATAGGTATGGCCTCAGCGTAACGGGCCGATATGTCGGTGATACCTTGGGGTGTCGATCATGGGATCGGACACGTGGAGCACTTAGACCAAGTGCAAAGGTTGAGTGGTATGGATGCCATTCTCGGGGCTAGCAAACCCCAAGTCCTAACTGGGACTTGTGGAGGTTGTGAATGAGACTCCTCCAAGTGGTCGGAGGTGTGGTTAAGTGACTAAAGTAAAATGGAAAAATTAGTCGCTCACAGACATGTGGCATATAAAGGATTTAGGTTCCACTTCATAAGTAAATCACCATAGGATAAAAGGTGAAAATGATGTGTGCTACAAAGTACAAACTAGTGAAGGGTAGTTAGCTTAGACCTTAATATATAATTTGTATAATATGACCCGAAAGGGATGTTGATTTTTTGGGTAAAGACAATTAAGTTAAATAGAATCTAGGGTTGCATAGAAAAGTGGCTGTTTGTGAGACATGAATCCCTAAACCCTAAAGTGGAGCAGAAAGGGTGCCACATGGTAGTGGTTGAAATGGAAGTCCAACAAGCAGAATATGTTTGGACCAACTTGGAAAGTCGTGGGAGTGGAACTCCGAACGAAGTGCTCAAGGGATGAGAATGAAACAATCAGTGAATGAATTTCTAAAAAGCGACACAAGAAGGACTGACACATGACAAATCTCATGGGAAGTGTTAGGAACAAGTCCAAAAAGGAGTCTGAGAAGGAGTCCAAGAAGGAGTTTGAGATGGAATCCAAGAAGGAGTCCGAGAAGGAGTCCAAGAAAGAGTCTAAGATGGAGTCCGAGAAAGAGTCTAAGATGCAGTCCAAGATAGAGTCCGAGAAGGATTCGAGATGGAGTCTAAGAAGGAGTCTGAGATGGAGTTTGAGATGGATTTTGAGATGGAGTCCAAAATGGAGTCTAATATGGACTTGAAATGGACCTGATATAGACCCGAGATGGAGTCCAAGATAGATTCTGAGATGGAGTCCAATATGAATCTGAGATGTAGTCCAAGATGGACACGAGATGGAGTCCGATATGGATCTGAGATGGAGTTTGAGATGAACCCAAAATGGACTGAAGATGGAGTCTGAGTTCAAGTCTGAAATGGACCTGAGATGGAGTCCAAGGTCAAGGCTAAGAAAGAGACCAAGACCAAGACTGAGACCGAGACTGACTCCAAGTCTCAATCCGAGTTTGACGTGTATGCACATTCCCCAATGTCCCGTAGGGACTAATACAAAAACCGGGCTTGCTGCCCGAATCTCATGCTACCTAGTGGGATCTCCCTCGCCTAAAGTGAGATTAGGCCTGAAGTAACAGCGGCTGTGGTCGTCTCTGTTGTATCGTGTCCAGATCCACGTCCCCCCTTCGTGCTGCCTGTAAAATCCCATTTGGCGGCCTCCATTTCCACTTAACTCCTTCCGGTCCCTCTTGTCCAAAGCAGGGGAACCACCGGTTGTGCCATGCCTGGATCCTCGCATATTTATCCTGTTCCCTAAGTAGCATATCCCTCAACTTGACTGCTGCTAGTGACAGCCTCCACCACGTCACGATAATCGTTGAAACCCATGCCTGCTTGTCTTCAAAGTGGTGGAGGTTCCTCGCTTCCCAAAGTGCCTGGACTGTCGTGGCTCTCCAGACCGCCCATCTATCATGACCCACTGCCTGCCATACTGTGGTCCCGATCTCTGCTCCTGTCGGATCCCACCTAGCTTGTAACCCCCACCTGTTGTGACCCCAGCATTTGATCCGTCTCCAAGCAGGTCCCGTGGGGGGTCCCCTCGCTCCTTCGAACCACTGCAGCGTATCACCCTCCCTGACCTCAAACTCCTGCGTGACTCCTAGTTCTTTTGTGGCTCGCGAGATCTGCTTCCATACCTCCTTCGCCACATCGCACTCCTAGAAGACATGTGCCACTGTCTCTAGCGCCCCACATTCTCTGCATCTCTGTGCTGCATCCTCCTAGAATCTCTGACCTACCGGGAGCCCGTTTATGGCTACAAGCCACGATATCACCTTTACCTTCTCGTGGACCGGGAGCTTCCAGAAATCATGGGTGTTGTTCACAACTTCCCCCGCGTCTACCCCTAGCTCAACCCATTTCCTCCACAACTTTGGCATCTCCTCGCGCTGGAATTCCCGGTTGACCATAAGATTGTCACATGCTTCCTTCACCTCATATGCAAAAAACTCTTGTGTCCCACATCTCCACCCTGCAGGATCCCAATCTAGCTCCTCGATGAGCTGATTCCTCCACCAAATAAAGGTCCCTGTTTCACTGCTGCTCCGGCCTAACTCCGCGACTTCCACCTTCTTGGGCGTTTGGTGGAGGACGCAAATTCTCCCCATGACCTCCCCATCGCTGACGTCTGGCATCTGCTGTGTGTCTCCCCTCTCCATCAGCGTCCCGTTGTCAAGTGCCCGGAATGGTCGTCCGGTGTTCTCACCGGGGGAGATAACCCACCATACCTCAGTCTCACCATTACTCCAATCCGGAGTGGGGGCCATGACCAGTGCCCCAGCTTTCCCTTAGTCCCTCCGACTTGCGTCCCGCGCTGCAGTGCTACAAAGTCCCCTTCTACGAGTTTACGTCTCGGCCAAGACTTTCCCGGGCGAGCGTCGCACGTAGCCCTAATCAGCCGAATGAGATCTCTATGGAGGTTCATCCTCGTCCCTGTGCGGAAAGCATTAAGTCTCTGAGCGGCTACCACCTTGTTCCTATCCACCACGCCCACCAAGTCCTTGAGTGTCTGGAAACCTCCTTGGTGCAAGTGCCTCCAAGTCGTATGGTTCCTTTCCCGTCCTAACGTTGTTTGTCCTTCTTTAAACAGCGCATTGAAGAAAAGAGGCTGGTTTAGCCAGTCCTCTGCCCTTGTGGGAGTGACCTGGTCCAGAGGGAAGGACTTCTAGAGCCGGTGTATCCCTTGTATGAGTGGTCCACCCCCAATAACCTGTGTCTGTCCCTCCGCAAAAAGCCATTGCGGGTCCTCCTCCCACAGCACTGCAGGTCCCTGCTTTGGCCGAATCGAAAGGAGGCTCTACCTGAAGAGCAGCTTCCATGGTTGGCGGCTTGGCTGTAGTCCCAACAAAATCACTTTATACCTCAGCGCCTTTGCCATGTCGCTCGGGTCGATTATTCCCAGCCCTCCGAGTGCCCAAGGCCGTGCCGTCGATTGCCATGCCACTTTTGCCATGGTCCTCCCCGAGACCAAAGCGCCTCTCCACACATACGTGCGGACCATCACACGTAATTTCTTTATTGTTGCCTCCAGCACCGGCCATATTGATAGGTGGTACTAGATCCTCGGGAGGATTATGCTTCTCGCCACTACTACTTGAGCTGGTAGCCCCAGTTTCCTCGGTGACCATTTGAGGATTGTGGTTTTGGTACGACTCAGCAGCATTTCGTCTTGTGTGTTTGCGCGGAAATGAACTCCTACCTGTATACCAAGGTATCTCATGGACTCTCCTTGCGCCAACCATTGGAACCCTATAGACTGTCCCCATGTCTCGATCCCCTGGGCTCCCCAATTGACCCCTACGGACTTGTTCCAGTTGATGGCTGCCCCTGCCACTATGTTGAATTTTTCCAGGCCTTCCTTCGCTTTGTCTAAGTTTTCCTGTGACGCTTCCAGGAATAGGGCCGTATCATCCGCGAAGGCCCCATCCAACAGGGAGTGCACCACCTGCTCTGTACCATGGAGCTGCTCCCGAGACTGTGGGAGGACTAGTCCCTTGATTGATCCTTGCTTAGTCAAGAATGCTCCCAACGCTTCTGCCACAATCAGGAATAAGTACGGCGCCAAGGGACATCCCTGCCGGACAGATCTCCCCAGCTTGAAGGGCGGTCCGAGCTCCCCGTTGATTACAACCCTGCTCGACACTCCTCTATATAGCAGGGAAATCCTCTTCACCATCTGAGACAGGAGCCCAATCCTTACCATGCAACGCTCTAGGAAATCCCAATCCACCCTGTCATATGCCTTTTCGAAGTTCAAGAGCCATGCCACCATATGTTGATTCGAGACATTTGCCCATCTCTGAGCGAGAAGATATGTCCATATGTTCTCCGCGATCTGTCTTCCTAGGACAAAACCTGTCTGCTGCTCTCTAATTACCATCGGCATCACCGGTTGGAGTTTGAGGGCCATCGCTTTTGCATAGATTTTATATGCCGTTGTGAGCATCGTTATCGGGCGCCAGTTCCTCAGATCTTTTAAGTCCCCTTGCTTTGGCAAAAGAGCAATCTGTCCCTCAAGGAGCTCCACCGGGAGCCTCCCATCTACCTGTGCCCGTTTCCACGTCTCCAAATGTGGGGGGCCTAGCGCATCCCAGTTCGCTGTGAAGAAGGCAGGGATTAGTCCATCTACGCCTGGCATCTTATCGTCGCTGAGCCTGTCTAGCGCCTGTTTGAGGTCCTCCAAGGAGAGGTCTATCTCTAACTGCTCCTTCCACTCTTGTGGTACTTGATCTTCTAGTGAAGCCAATACTTCTGCCGCCACCTGCTCCCGTTCTTCTGAGGCCTCTTGCGCCTTGTATAGGTTCTGGTAGAATTCCTGAGCCCGTGACAGCATCCCTGGTTGGTCTTCCACTAAGGATCCCCCCTGGTTTTTCAAGCCCTGGATTGGGGGAGAGTTCGAGATCGGTCGAATCCCCTTGAAGAACGCCTTGTTGAGGAGGCGCTCATTTGTCATCCAGCTTTCCTCCATGCAGCGGATGTCTGAGTTCCACGCTCGCACCTCGTGCTCTTGCAGCTCTGCCTCCCGTTGGTCCAGCTCAGCTGCCCACCTCTCCGCTGTCGGGAATCTGGTTACCATCCGCTGAGAAGCCGCCACCTTTTTACGCGCCACACGCACCCCTCGAAGGATCTCCCCCTTGAGTTGGGATTGCCTCTCCTTGCATGCCTAGGAGCATTTTGCAAGTTTGTCCACCAGCCCCATCGACTCGTTCCCCAGTATCTCATGGATTCTTTCCATTGCTTCTGGATCTTTGAGTGTGGCCTTGGATATTCGTGCTTGAGTCCTGGGTCCATGCTCCTTCTATAACTGAACCGTGCATCACACTGGGTCATGATCCGAGAAGGACTTGAAACAGGGCCATGAGGAGAGCTCCCCTCTGTCTTGTCGCACCCTCTTGGATGCGTAGAAGCGGTCCAAACGTGCTTGGCATGTTGTGGATGACTGCCTAGTGAACAAGTGGCTGTGAGGCATGAAGCCTTCTGCGTGTTGGAGGTCGATCACCCCCAGTCCTTCCAGAAGTGTCAGCCATTTTAGTCTCTCCCTCCCTTGGATTGATTATTGACCCCCTTGGCGATCCTCTACGCTTTCCACCATGTTGAAGTCACCAAACATCAGCCACTCCTCTGCTTCTCCCCGTGCCTGGCTTAGCACTTCCTCCCAAAACGCTGTCCGGGCTGTCCTATCATTAGGGGCATATACGTTCACTATCCCCACCCGGCCAAAGTGGAAGGCGAACACCAGCAACTACGCCCTGCCAGGGACTAAAACCTTGTGGGATAGCACTTGCGCTGACCATTTGGTGGAGACCACTAGTGCTGTTCCTCCCCCTAGCCTCGATCTGACAGAAATGGCAGGATTCCACCATGTTCTAACTCGCATCCCTATCCGGAAGTCTGGAGCTTCAGTCATTTTGTCTTCTTGTAGTCCAAGCACATCGATGCCTCCTTCCAAACCTAGCTCGCAAACGTGAGATTTAAGTTGGGCCCTCTTGTTGAGTCGACTGTCTGTGGAGCTGATCCCTCGACAGTTCCATGTCACAATGAAGAACGTGGTCATGTGGCTACGTATTTCCAAGCCAAGGCACTAGAACTCGGCTGGGCCCTCCAGTCTATGGAGATTGTCCACACCGCCGTCGGTTTCCCCTTGTAAGTCGCCCAGGAGAAGCTCCTCACCGTGAAGGTTTGGAATCCTGTCCATGCCGTGATCGCCTTCTCCATCTGCGTGTGATAGTCCCCTGCTGTGACAACTTCCGGGAGTGACGAGTCTCTTCTGTACACTAGCTAGTCCCCTGCTTTTGACTGTGAGACCTCTCTTTTCAGATGCATCCACCGGATCGCCATGCAAACCGAATTGGGGAGGACCAAGTGGAAGCCGTCCGTTTCCTTGACTTCCAGCGGTCCATCAAACAGCTTCGAGACTCCCCGCCCGTTTCCCACCACTGGGCCTGAAGGGAACCGGATGTGCGGGGCTCCCGCGGGGGGGCGGCTGCTGAGTTCCTGTTCTGCCTCCGCTTCCAATTGAAAGGGACGACCCGGGGCCGGCTGGGATTTCCTCATCGCGCAGGTGGCTTCGACATGTCCTGACCCCTGGCACAGGTTGCATTGGATGAGAGAGTCTTCTACTTGCACCCAGATGTTTTGGCCAAGTACTGCTAACTCCCTGGGGATCGACTCAGTGTTCCTTGCGAAGACTTTGAGGCGGACCGGTCCTAGCACTCTGATGTTGGCGGTGCAATCTAATCCCGCTTCCACTGAACCGATGGAGGTCTCCACCATCTCCTTTATCACCTCCGGGATTCTCATTTCAAGAGGTACGTCCCACAGTGCGATATGGACCGGGAAACGTCCTCCCTTCAACCGCACCTGGTCTTCTGCCGAGAAACGGGGGATCCATGGGTTGAAAGAGACTGCCCATTGGTCATCTACCAGCCTGTGTAGGAGTTCAGCTTGCGTTTGGGCTGCCTCTGAGTCGAACTTCAAAGTGTCGAAACAAGTATCCCTTCTGGCAGTGTAGCATTCAACCAGTCATACGCCATTTTCCCCGTGGGGAATCTCCCTCGAAAGACCGTTATCATGGCACTAGCTTTGAGCTCCTGCTCCTGTGCCAGTATCGCCTCCCTCATGGTGGAGGAGAGTTGTAACGGCTGGGCTCTCATGTATTCCACCGCTTCTGATCCCAAGGCTCCGCTTCCAGCTGCCCCTGTTTCCTTGGCCTCCTTCCCCCGGTTATTCACCTCACAAGTCCCAACTCCCTGGCCCTGTTCTCGCATTTCTTTTTCTTTGTGGGGGGCGATGTCCCTCTGCAAGAGTTGAACTCCTCCATTCCTCGCAGTACTAGCTTGAGTGTCCCATTCCCATTCCCTAGGTCCCTCTCTCTGCTCTATGGGGCGAACAGAGTTTTTCCCTTCTCCGCTTGGGTCTATCTTATTAGTTTGGTACTCCCCTATTCCTGCTCTTCTTCCTCCTGCAAGAAGTCTTCCACGGCATCAGCCCATTCCACATCGTCTCTGCTCCCTTCGAGGCCAGTTCGGCGCTCCGCCACCTTTCTCCCTTTCATCTTTTTTTTTCGCCTTCCTTTCTGTCTTTGCTAGCCGTGATTTCTTGGCCGCCTCCTCGCTCATTCAAATCGACTCCACTTCTTGGATCTCCAATATCTCTGCGAGTGACTGTTGCATTCCTTCTCCTCATCCTCCCTCGGGCGTTCTTTCCTCCTCCTGTGCAATTCTGTCTTCTTCTTCCGGGTCACCTATACGGCTCTCCTGCTGGCCCTTCTCCCTACTAGGTGTAGACGCGTATGCCTTCCACCTTCTCACAGCCTCCTCAATCATCAGAGCTGCGGTCCTGAGGGCCGGGCCTAGTGACTCGGCCTCTCCCAACGGGTTGATTTTCTTGTGACACCATTCAGCTTGCAGTATGTCTTGGGCCAGGAGCAGGTCCGTGAGTGATGATCGTTGGATCTCTTCTTGGAAATCCTGCGGGTCCCAATTCAGCTTCTCCTCCCTGTCCCTTCTTGGCATGCAGTCTTGCAAAGGATGCCCTTGGTGGATTGTCCGACCTCTTTCCAGGGGCTGCAAGCAGGATCTCCTTGCTAACTTTGCGGAGTTTCCTGGTGACCCGGACCTTAATCCCTTTTCCCTGTTGGTGAGGTCCGAGAGACATCGGTGAGCGAACCTCCTACTCAAGGAGGCTCCCATGTCCTTCTCTCCTTGCATCTAGAAGCCGTGCCATGGAGACTCCCCTCTACTAGTTTCGTCCCTTCCCTCTTTGGTAGGATCCCTTTTGCTTCTCTCTCCTTCTCCCAAGATTTCACTGAGTGGTCTGTCTTCTCGGGATCTTTGTGAGGCTCCTATGCCGTGTGACTGGGAGGCACTGAGGTTGAGCTTGCATCTCACCTTCTCAAGTGAGGTTCTCCATGTCGCTCTTGGGCTCTCCCCTTTATGGCCCGCTGGAAGTGTCTGGGCGAGCCTTTCCTGTGCGTCTTTTCCCGCTCCCGGAGTGTCCAGGTCTTGCCCCATTGACCTTGAGATGCCCGCTTCCTATTCCACCATTCTGGGCGAAACTCCCTCGTCTACACCTTTCAAGGGGTCGGCTTCTTTCCCTCGCACTGGCGATAGGGTGCTGACCTGCGAGCTCCCTTTGCCCCTGCTCCGCAGCGTTACTTCATCTTCCTCCTCTGCTTCCCTCCTTGTTTCTCTAGGGGATTTTAGCAACTTGTCAGCCTTGGTCTTCTGGCTTTCCTTTGAGTTGGGTGGCTTCTGTCTCTTGGGCCCTGCTGTGGCACCGCTCCCACTGATGGGATCCTCTTCCCCCTTGTCACACCCTAGCTCGTGAGGACTTTACGAGCTCTCCATATTCCTGACCCTATCCTGGCTTGTCTGCGACCTGTCTCGTGATTGCCCTAAAGAAGAGCTCCGCGCAGGAGGTGAGGCCCCTATCTTCGTTGGGTTCCCCGGGGACGAGCCTCTCGCGCTTGCTGCCCTACCCTTCAGTAGACCACCTTGTGGGAGGCGCACACTTAAACCCCGTCCTTGTGCTCCCCTACCAAACGGTAGAGGTAGAGCCCCCGATTCCCCTGAGCCACTGCGCGTCTGCTTTGCCAGCTCCATCGCCCTTAGACTTGGCAGCTGCTATTCCTCCCTTGACCAGGACAGTGGCACTACCCAGTCCTGCTCTCCTATGCTTGGCTGTGGTGTTGTTCAGGGCAGCCATGGCTCCAGGTGCCCAGCTCCCCCACGCCCATGCGCTCCCAGCATTTTTCTTCTTATAGGTTAGGTCCCTCTAGGTCTCTCAGTCCGAGTTTGAGTCCGAGGGTGAAAGCCTAAAGCAATCACCTCCTAAACCCTAAGGGGTTTGGTGAGCTCCAAAACTATAGTGTGGGGAGGACTTCAATGGAGCCAGTTTAGCTAGGAAAGGGTAGTGTGACCAAGGAATGTTATACCCACACAGTGGGTGATGCTATAACCATTGAGGAGTCCATGGCTAGAGTGAACATAAAGACCTAAGATGGATTCTGAGGTCAAGTCTGAAATGGATCTAAGATAAACATGAGATGGAGTCTGAGGTCAAGTCTGAAACAGATTTGAGATAGACCTGAGATGGAGTCTGAGGTCAAGTCTAAAATGGACATGAGATAGACTTGAGATGGAGTCTGAGATCAAGTCTGAAATGGACCTAAGATGGAGTTTGAGGTCGAGGCCAAGATAAAGATCAAGACAGAGACCGAGAACAAGACAGAGACCAAGACCAAGATCGAGACTGAGACTGAGTCTGAGTCCGAGTTTGAGTCTAAGTCTAAGTCTGAGTTTGAGTCCATGTCTGAGTCCGAGTCTAAGTCTGAGTTTGAGGATAAAAGCCCAAAGCGATCATCTCCCAGACCCTAGGGGGTTTGGTTCCAAAAGTATAGTAGAGGGAGGACTCCAATGGAGCTAGTTTGGCCATGAGAGGCAAGTGTGACCAAGGAAGGCTATACCTATGTGGTAGGTGATAATATAACCACTAAAAAGTCCAAAGTTAGAGTGAACATGGATAGACAATTAGGGTAACTTAGTAAAATGTTCAAAAGCTGACTCTAGCTCCCTCAGGGAGATCAAATGGTCAATGCTCCCAATCCAAGTGTGGGTGGCACTACCTACTTGGATATTTGGTGTGGCTCATTGGAACCTCGCTCTAGCCTCATGGCTAGGCACCCAAAGGCGGAAGGTGGGGAGAGTACCCATGAGGCTCACATAGGGCCACGGTGTTTCGAAATGTTGTCTCAAAGTCCCAAACTATGGAAAGGAAGAGGAGTAGTCCTATTGAGTAGTGACCAAGGATGTAGTCATGTGATAAAGAAGTCCCAAAGGTTAATAGAATGTAGTGGTTGAGCCTTTCCTAGTGGCAGTATTGGTGAAGACAACTGGGGACGAAGAGGGATTTGGTGGGGAATGAAAAAGGGATGTTGAAGCAGGCTATTCCCTGTATCTCTAGGGATTCTAAGAATGCTAAGGAGTGGTTTTGGGATAATCATTCATAAATGAATGGCCTAGTCTTTGAGAGACAGGACTATGGTATTGGTGGTCTAGGACTACCAATGAGATAAGGGTAAATAGACATAGCCTTAGTGTAATGGGTTAATATATCAATAGTGCTTTTGGGGTGTCAATCATGTTATCGGAAATATGGAGTACTTAGACCAACTACAAAGGTTGAATAGCATAGATGCTATTCATAAAGTTAGCAAATCCGCAAGTCTAGAATAAGACTTATGGAGGTTTAGAGTTAAACATCTCCAAGTTGCCAAAGGTGTGGTTAAGTGACTAAAGTAGAATGAAAAATTTAATCACTTACATTGTTATGCTTTTTTAGGAAGGTGACCCTTTTACCTTTATATTGTATCCTTATGCTTGGTGGAAGGTTGCGCTTTGCATTTTGTTTGACTCAATAATAGTAGCAAGCTTTCACTGATCTTGACTTAATCTTGGTAGCCCTACACCTTGGCTGAGGATGGTGATGTTCAACTTAGTTGTTTGCTGTTAAGTGCTAGTATTAGTATGTGAGACACAAATCCCTAAACCCCAAAAGTGGAGTAGAAAGGGCGCCATATAGTAGTGGCTGAATTGGAAGTCCAACAAGTGTAACATATTTGGACCAAAATCTTTGACTTAGAAAGTCAAGAGTAGGAATGGAACCCTGAACAAAGTGCTCGAGAAATGAGCATGAAGCAATCAATGAATGAGTCTCTAAAAAGGGACACAAGAAAGATTGATATATGGCAAGTGTCGTGACATATGGAAGTGTCAGAAATGAGTCCAAGAAGGAGTCTGATATGAACCCAAGATGGAGTTCGATATGAACCCGAGATGGACTTGAGTTGGAGTCGAAGATGGAGTCCAATATGGACCCAAAATGGAGTCTAAGATGGACCCAAGATGAACTTGAGATGGAGTCCAAGATGGACTTGAGATGGAGTCTAAGATGGACCCAAGATGGAGTCTGAGGTTGAGTCCAAGATGGACCTGAGATGGAGTCCGAGACTGAGATCAAGACCAAGACCAAGACTGAGATAGGGACCAAGTCCGAGTCCAAGTCTAAGTCTGAGACTAAGACTAAATCCCAGTCCCAATCCCAGTCCATGGGTGAAAGCCCAAAGCAATCATCTCCCAGACCCTGAGGGGTTTGGTGAACTCCAAAAGTATAGTAGGGGGAGGACTTCAATGGAGTTAGTTTGGCCAGGAAAAGCCAGTGTGACCAAGGAAGGTTATACCCATATGGTGGGTGATGATATAACCACTGAAGAGTCCAATGTTAGAGTGAATATAGATAGACAAGTGGGATAACTCGGTGAAGTGTTCAAAATCCGGCTCTAACTCCCCTGGTGTTGTAGAAGATAGTGTTGTTAAACTTATATGGTTTTTCTATGTTGGCATGTTGATTCTACCTTTGTTGATAACATTTAGTTGTATTTAGTTTATAGGGTTAAATTTCATTGAGCTTTGGATGTGATGATTCACTCCTTGATGATATATTATCTATAACTAAGTTTTGCTGAAGGATTGGTCTCAAATATTAAATTAATCTTGGTTAGTTTGGTTGCTAAAGAGTATTGAGTGGTGGTTTGCTCTTGCTTTTGTTAGCTTTGTTACGGTGTTCATGGCATTGAATTAATGCCTTAATATTGACATTATTGAAGTTGAAATTGAATAAGATGAGATATCATTTTATTCCGCTCATCTCAATAAAGATGGTATTGATAGTTGGCTGTACTTTTGCATAATTGGCATTTGTATAATTTGCTAGTTAACAACTATATTATGGTTCAAACAAGCTGAGTAACAAGTTGAGTTAATTGTGTTTTAGACAAGATTGTTAAGTAAGGGTCTTTAGTTTTTCCTTGAAAAGTGATTTAATCATATACTATACTAGCCTTGCAAAAAGAAGAGTTAATAATTGATATTAAAGTTGTTGGTTTGTTGTTGGATTGGAGTTGAGAATATATCAATTATTGAAATTTCTTTTTATATTTGTTATGAAATGAGTTATGTCTTGCTATAGATGGATTTATAGAGGATCAGTTGATAATCACTTATTCAACATAGCTTTGTTGTGCTGAATAACTTTTAGATTAATACAAACATATTTTCATTAGCTTTTACATTATGAAATTTAGCTTCTAGAAGGATATTATGGGTATATGACATGTGGTACATGGAGACTTTAGGTTCCACTTCATAGTTATCCTATGGTAAATCATCATAGGATAAAGGGTAAAAACCTCATACACTAGAACTTGAGTCCTTTCTTAGGATGCCCGCAGACATGGGGAATAACCTTCCCCAATATCCTTTTTTCGGTCCTCACCAAATCCCTTTCTGTCCATGGCTGTGTTCACCAACACTGCCATTGGATCAAGCCCCATAGGCCCAACCACCAAGTCTCACTGTCATTTGGGACTTCCTCCCCGTGTGACTATATCCTTGGTTGCCACACCAGAGGATTACTCCTCTTCCTTTCCACAATCCAAAACCTTGGGATAACATTTCGAAACAACGTGGGCCTACACGAGCCTCATGGGTACTCTCCCCACCTTCTGCCTTTGGGTGCTCTAGCCATGGGCTTAAAGCGAGGTTCTATTAAGCCACACTAGGTATCCAAGTAAGTAGTGCTACCCACGCTTGGATTGGGAGCATCGACCATTCGATCTCTTGGGAGAACTAGTGCCAAGTCTTGAACAATTCACCAAGATACCCCGCTTGTCGGTCCGTATTCACTCTAGCCTTGAACTTCCTAGTGGTCATTCCATCACCCAACAGTTGTGTAATCGACTAATTTTTTTATTCTACTTTACTCACTTAACCACATCTACGACCACTTGGAGGAGTCTCATTCATAACCTCCATAAGTTCGATTCAGGACTGGGGCTTGCCAACCCAGAGAATGGCATCCATGCCACTCAACCTTTGCACTTGGTCCAAGTGCTCCATGTGTTCGATCCCCTGATCGACACCCCAAGGTACCACTGATATATCAGCCTATTATGCTAAGGCCATGCCCATTCATCTTGGTCACACCGGTGGTCCAATACCACCTACATTGCAATCTTGTTTCTCAAAGACTGGGCCATCCATCCATGAGTGATTAGCCCAGATCCACTCCTTAGCATCCTTAGGATGCCTGCAGACATGGGGAATAGCCTTCCCCAATATCTCTTTTCCGGTCCCCACCCAGTCCTTTTCTGTCCATGGCCGTGTTTGCCAACACTACCACTGGATCAAGGCCCACAAGCCCGTCCACTAAATCCCACTGTCCTCTGGAACTTCCTCATCATGTGGCTGTATCCTTGGTCACCACACCAGAGGACTACTCCTCTTCCTTTCCACAATCTGGGACTTTAGGACAACATTTTGGAACACCGTGGCCTTACATGGGCTGCATGGGTACTCTCCCTACCTTCTGCCTTTGGGTGCTCTAGCCATGGGCTTAGAGCGAGGTTTCGTTGAGCCACACCAGGTATTCAAGTAGATAGTGCCACCCACACTTGGATTGGGAGCATTGACCATTCGATCTCCTGGGGGAATTAGAATCAGCTCTTGAACACTTCACCAAGCTACCCTACTTATCGGTCCATATTCACTCCAGTCTTGGACTTCCCAGTGATCAACTAATCACCCAGCACCTGGGTACAACCTTTCTGGGCCAAACTAGCCTTTCCTAGCCAAACTGGCTCCACTAGGCTCTAACCCCCACACTCTCCCTACTATACTTTTGGAACCCTGTAGCCCAGCCCCCACCCTTGGGGGACAATTGCTTTGGGCTTTCACCTAACAGCCTATAGTAGTATTCGGACTCAGACTTAGTCTTGGTCTCAAACTTGGACTCGGTCTCGGTCTCGGTCTCGGTCTTGGTCCAGGTTCTATCTCGGACTCCATCTCGAGTCCATCTCAAACTTCATCTCCGACTCCATCTTGGGTCCATCTCGAACTCCATCTCGTGTCCATCTATCTGGGGTCATCTGGGGTCCATCTCGGACTCCATCTCGGGTCCATTTTGGGTCTATCTCGGACTCCATCTCGGGTCCATTTCAAGTCCATCTCGGACTCCATCTCAGGTCCATCTCGAACTCCAACTCAGACTCCATCTGGGGTCCATCTCGGGTCCATCTCAGACTCCATCTCGAGTCCATTTCAGGTCCATCTCGGACTCCATCTCGAGTCCATCTCGAACTCCAACTCGGACTCCATCTGGGGTCCATCTCAGATCCATCTCAGACTCCATCTTGGACTCCATCTCGGGTCTATTTCGGGTTCATCTTGGACTCCATCTCGGGTCCATCTCAAACTCCAAGTCGGGTCCATCTTAAACTCCATCTCGGGTGTATCTCGGACTCCATCTCGGACTCCATCTCAGACTCCATCTCGGGTCCATCTTAGACTCCATCTCAGGTCCATCTTGGACTCATTCTCAGACACTTCCACGTGTCATATGTTGGTCCTCTTGTGTCCCTTTTCTAGAGACTCACTTATTACTCACTTCGTGCTTGTTCTTTGAGCACTTTGTTAGGAGTTCCACTCCCGCTCTTGACTTTTCAAGTTGAAGATTTTAGTCCAAACGTGTTACGCTCGTTTGGCTTTTGCTTCGGCCACTACCACGTGGCACCCTTTCTGCTCCAGTTTAGGGCTTAGGGATTTGTGTCTCACAATCAAGTGGTTAAGAGTCTCTACTTCAATGCATGTAGATTATAATGGTCTTATGAGTGGTATGCCATGGAATGCATAGCACTACACCATTTTATTTAGGTTAGTTATGGAAAGGCTTGGGTTACAATGTTTGATTTGGTCTTGATTGCTTTGTGCCTTGGTGGAGGATAGTGAAGTTTAGCTTAGTTATTTAATGTTGAGGTGTTAGCACCCTTATTGTAGCCTCTTCCAATAAAGGTTATATCCATATATGACTCCATAATCCTCATCTTACTTTTAGTTGGGTGTCAATATTTTATAACTAGCAATGAGTTCTTTAGTGATTCTTAGAGGTATTAGCTTGACATTGAGGGCTTTGCTGTATTATTATATTTGTAGTTATTTATTTCATACTAATCTATATTCCAATATATTATTAATTGGAGTGTTACCTTTCCATTAAACAAATATGTGGCTCAATTATGTGATTTTGATGTTTGGGTATTATGAAGGCAGTGGTTGTTATTTTCTTGCAGCTAATGCTCACCAGAAATATAATGAAAAACTATTGTTGAAGACCAGGATAAAAATTCATGAAGCCAAGATTGTGCCACAATAGGTGGTGAACCTGGGGTACTAACTGGTTATTTCTTTAATATACAAGAAAGAGATATCATACCATTCATCTGACTGTATTTGATTAGTGTGTATATTTTGACCAAAACCAAGACCTAATCTAAATTTTAAGAATCCTAGAAGTAAAGGGCTGATTTCAGAAAGAATGATATGCTACTGCCTCTTGTAGAGCTGGAAATTGAAATGGAGGGTATTCTAGCAATTGCTAAATCAAGAAAATGCCCTAGCTCATCTCCATCCTCAGCCTAGGCCAAAAGGAAACATAGGAAGCAATCCACTGGCCATGGCTACCAAGGCCACAACTGCACAGCCAAGACATATATGGATATGATTATGTAAATAGTTGGCACATAGAGGGCAAGGTTATTATAAAAGACTTTGTGGCTTTCTGGTGACTGGTGTTTGGCTCTGACCATTCTTGGGTTTTGCTAACATTCCAAGAGTTGTGGCAAAAAGAAACTTTACATGCTAAAAAATATGAGATGTAATGTCTCATGAATTCATATTTACTAGCAAGGAATCCAGCTGTGCTGGACCAAATAAAATACATATGTAATGGATGTTTTGTTGGGATAGGATCTTGTATATCTATATAAATGTTCATTTACATAGATTAAAGCAAGAACAGAAATTATATATAGATAAATATATATGTAGACCAAGTAATGGAGCCAAATGATTATATGTCTAGAGGTTGGTTGAATTTTTTATATTCCTCTCATGGAGACCAAATATCTAATGCAGTTTTTGGCCCCATGAAAAATATAGACATATACCTTCTTCTAACTTCCCATCAATGTGTGATAATCTTAAGAGTGATGATAAACTTTCACTGGAACTCTCTCATTTGTCAAGAATTTACTCTTCTCTAAATAAAAAAATTTTATACTATAATTGTTTATCAACATATCAACCATGTTAGAAGTTCAGTAATTCTTACAATCTATACTCAATTTCTATCAATTGTTATATGAGAATCAAAAGTGTCCTTTTGTCATCTAAGAGCTACCAGCCCCTTTACCTTGCCATATCATCACAAGTCCCAACTAGAAGTTGGATCATAAACAACAATATAGTAATATTGGTCTCATTGTCTTATTTTGCAAAAACTAGCCCCTTGATATGAATAGCCTACCAAAGTGAGGATGACTCTTTCTTGACTAGTGGTTCTTTTCTTTTAAACTCAGTAGAGGAAGTTTTTATTATGATCTGGCACAAAAAGACAGAGATCTAGCCACCTTAGACTATGCTACGCCACCTCTTGAAGTTCCTCACCATCCAACCACCCCCAAGCTACCTCAAAAGCTCCACTACACCACCGCTACACTATGAGCCTTAGGGTAGGTTAAGTCCTTTACCCTAACATGCCTTAATATACCCTTGAGCCTCCCTTTGATTGACATTGATCATGTGGTCAAAGTTGATGCCTAACAATTTTTCCCCTCAACAAAGTCCTTGTCCCAAGGACGAGTTATACTGGTGATCACCCTTTCTAGGGAACCTTGCTCAAGCTCCTGGTCCATCTTCCACAGCCGTATACATCAAGGAGGCATTGGGCCCGTCACTTCGAGATAGTACACCTTTCAATTAGCTAATATAAAATATCGGATGAATTTTCACCCCAGCCGGCAATTGCACCCGATAAGCCGCTTTACAAATACATTTTTACACCAGCATATTAATGGGAAATTTTATCACTCTTCCCTATCCGTAAAGGCACCAAGGTGTTCTGCCGCTCACTTGACAGAAAGATCACTTGCACGACAATGAGATCTCCCACCTGTAAGCGACTAATTTTTCCATTCTACTTCAGTCACTTAACCGAACCTCTGTCCACTTGGAGGAGTCTCATTCACAACCTCCATAAGTCCCAGTTAGGACTTAGGGCTTGCTAGCCCTGAGAATGGCATCCATGCCACTCCACCTTTGCACTTGGTCCAAGTGCTCCACATGTCCAATCCCATGACCAGCACCCCAAGGTACCACCAACATATCAGCCCGTTACGCTAAGGCCATGCCCATTCACCCTGGGTCACACCGGTGGTTTAACGCCACCAGCATTATAGTCCCGTCCCTCAAAGACTGGGCCATCTGTCCGTGAGTGATCATCCCAGATCTACTCCTTAGCATCCTTAGGATGCCCGCAGACATGGGGAATAGCCTTCCCCGACAACTCTTTTCCAGTCCCCACCAAGTCCCTTTTTGTCCATGGCCGTGTTTGCCAACACTGCCACTAGATCAAGGCTCGTAGGCCTGACCTCTAAGTCCCACTATCCTCTTCCCTTTCACCGTTTGGGACTTTGGGACCACATTTCGGAACACTGTGGCATTACACAAGCCTCATGGGTACTCTCCCCACCTTTTGCCTTTAGGTGCTCTAGCCATGAGCTTAGAACGAGGTTCTGTTGAGCCACGTCAGGTATCCAAGTAGGTAGTGCCACCCACACTTGGACTGGGAGCATCGGCCAGTCGATCTCCCGGGGGAACTAGAGCCGGCTTTTGAACACTTCACCAAACTACCCCACTTGTTGGTCCGTGTTCACTCTAGTCATGGATTTCCTAGTGGGCAGCTCATCACCCAACACTAGGTACAGCCTTCTTGGGCCAAACTGGCCTTTCCTGGCCAAACTGGCTCCACTGCAGTCCTCCCCCTCACTATACTTTTGGAGCTCACCAAACCCCCTAGGGTCTGGGAGACGAATGCTTTGGGCTTTAACCCTCTCAGACTCGAACTCGGACTTGGACTCGGACTCAGACTCGGACTCGGGCTCAGGCTCTGTCTCGGCCTCGGACTCGGTCTCTGTCACGGCCTCGGACTCGGTCTTGGCCTCGGCCTCGGCCTCGGTCTTGGTCTCGGTCTCGGTCCCGATCTCGGTCTCGGTCTCGGTCCCGGTCTCGACTTTGGACTCATCCTCGGGTCCATCTCGGACTCCATCTCGTCTTGACCAAGCCACACCATCTTAAACAGTTCAAATCAACATTTTGAACCAGGAACTTCATTCCTTAGCCAACCAAGGACCTTGTCCTTATTTGGCCATAAGATCACCTAGTGATCTCACCTTGGCACCTTAACAGAGTTGCCAAGAGGTACTTGGTCTTCTAGACCTTCAAGATGTTGACCATAACCCCGGGGGCATCCCCCACACTTAGCGGTGCACGCAAGCCAGCCCTTACGGCCAAGGGTTCATAGCAACTGAGATTAGGTGTCCCAATCTCACTCACCATGTCCCAAGTGCCACTTGCACCAAAGCGTTCAAGTTAGATATGACAAGCTTTCACACTAAGCAATCTAACCGTGCATCATGACTCCGAGGCATCCCTCGCTTGGTAGTATGCCCAAACCAGTCTCCCTATTGAGAGTCCATGATCACCGAAATATGAGTGTCCTCATATTCCAAACCATCACCACTCTCTAGTGATTTGGGACTCAAACCCAAGCACTAGAGGGTCGGGACTTGAACCCTACCTCCGTATATGCATCTACGGACGGCATCACACAAGATTCCTAGCATGACTCCCCACGCCAGTGCACCAACTTGTATTTAAAGCGCACTACAGATCACATTTTAGAAACCTAGTTCCTTCGCACTGCCAAATCCTCTCACTTGACAAGCCTGTGATCATGCATGGACTCCTCCATACTCGGCCCCATGGGCCACCCCTTTGAAGCTGGCTCCTTCAACTAGGGTATTCGTTCCCCTCATGACTTGCCAATCTCACTTAGCAAGTCATCCGGCCACCATAACATGGTTCATGCATAAGCGTGAAAGTCCTTAACCATCGACTTTCGTTCAAAGCCCTCTCTTTGAACACTCGGGAACTACTTCCCTAACCTTGATAGCTTCGCCTCTCGGCAAACTTCAAGACCACGCTTCTGCTGCGCCACTTTGATTTCACGCACTCTATAAACCATTTACACTTGGACGTCTAGGTACTTATCTACCTAGGAGGAACGTTTAAGGAACTATATTCCTTAGCTTGCTAAGGTCTCTCCTTTCACAAGCTTTCCAATTGCCATATAGTCTAATATGGACAATCCCATGTTTTAGACTCTCCATGGCATCCTAGTCGTTAGTAACAACATGCTTGAGCACCCACTTGATTCTCCACTCCCAACTTGCATAACCACCCTTGGTCATGTCTGTCAATTCCTATGGTTCGGTTCTATCCCTTTACTACTTGCCTTTTGGCCTCGTACATTTTCTTTGGTCATTCTCCTCCAAACTAGGAAGATAGCTTCGCGCTTTCTACCATGCCTTGACAAGTATTCATAGGGATGAACCTATCCGACAGCCTAGGGAGTGGTTCCTCAATTTGGGTATACTCACCTTGTAATCCCACACACTGGGATTACCATTGCTACTTATGGGCATTTATATGCCCATCACTAGCCTTGCCAAAATCCCTCTTTGGCTTTGTCCAATTTGGGTAGACGGACTTCTCCCGTCTCCACAACCTTAGACATTTAGATAACTCCTTCTATCTTTCATTAGCTAGGGACTTTTGTCCCTTGGGAATTATCCATTGCCCTTATGACACCAAACACCACCTTCTGGTGTTCTAGAGTGCTTGGGTGTCCCAATGATGGCCTCTTTGGCAATGAGCATTCCCTTTATGACATTGACCTACTATTTTGTAGCATAAGCAATTTATCCCTCATAAGGGTACATCTAACTTCTTTATCCCAATAAGAAGTCTTAAGTAGTTGCCTTTTACCAATTTAACGAATTATTTTGCACCTTTTGCTTAGTTGCCTCATAATTGTCAAGTCCTACAACTCATTACTGGTGCTTCCACACCTCCATCATTATCTGGGTCACCACACTCTAACCACATGCCTTCTAGTTTAGGCTATGCCATTCCCATTTCCATTGGGATTCCTTTGGACGGGGTTCTCATAAACTCACCAACTTGACCTCAAGGCAGCACGCCTTGGCACATTCGATGTCTCCACACCATTGGCTCCATGAGCCTACTTTTATGACACTTTTTACTTGTGTCTAGGTCTTTTTGCCAAGACCAATATGGTTGTCTCTTATGCCAATTATCCATTAGCACTACACTATAAAGTTCACGCACAACTTTGTGTCAAAGTTGTTTTCTTCTGGGAAACTCTTTAACAAGACTTTATCATGGCACCTTCTGCCATCAATGAGATACACATTGTTCTCATGCTTGGATCTCAAGATCCTCCCCATCCTTCGTGGGGCACCACACACCTCAGTCCAAATGCTTCCATCAATTCCTTAGAATTATTTCTTGACTATATTAAAGTCATCAGACTTTTTGGACTTTGCTAATCCAACGACCCATGAGGTCCTCCTTTTGAGGTGCTAGCTGACTGAAATATAACTCCTTGTATTCATGTCCTACTCACAAGGACCATCTTTGCAAGTGTTACTCCGACACTTGATTTGTTCTCTAGAGGCAACCTTTTGCCCCTTATGACCACTTGTCCATGTGATGAGAATACCAACTCATCCTCTAAGTACACCCCCAACTCCTTGGGTTGTTCCAACATTTATTAAACGTAGCCCTGGCTACCATTTCAAGGACTTCTGTCCTCTTCTGTATTTGACCTCCCACGGTCATCAATTCCGGTCTCAAATTCATGAGCACCAGCCTCAATTATATGAGGGTAATCTTGTGACTCCATTATCGTCTTGGAGTTTGCTTCTTTCCCGTGATCCCAACTATAGTTGTTTGCCACAACTAGATTAGCCCGTTTGCTGCATCAAATGCTCATCTGGATCATATCATCAACTTTCTGAGGAAACCTTTATACTGTTCCCAAGATCCCAAAGTCGTTCCCTTACTGGCCTTTTCCATCCACCACATTGCGCACAAGTTCACGCATGAACTTGAGTGGAGAGCCATGTCCTCTCGACATGCTACTCCTCGAGGATAGGTCCATACCTAGGACTTTCCAATTCCAATACAAGTTGTGATATACTTGGCCACCAATAAGAGTTAGACTAAGGAACAACTCCGATACCAAGTTGTAAGCAACTAATTTTTCCATTTTACTTTAGTCACTTAACCACACCTTCGACCACTTGGAGGAGTCTCATTCACAACCTCCATAAGTCCCAGTTACGACTCGGGGCTTGCTAGCCCCGAGAATGGCATCCATGCCACTCCACCTTTGCACTTGGTCCAAGTGCTCCACGTGTCCGATCCCATGACCGGCACCCCAAGGTACCACCAACATATCGGCCCGTTACGCTAAGGCCATGCCCATTCACCTTGGTCACACCAGTGGTGTAATGCCACTTGCATCATAATCCCGTCCCTCAAAGACTGGGCCATCCGTCTGTGAGTGATCATGCCCTACCTATTGCTCGCTTCGTGCTCGTTCCTCGAGCACTTTGTTGGGAGTTCCACTCCCACTCTCGACCTTTTCAAGTCGGAGCTTTTAGTCCAAACGTGTTACGCTCGTTTGGCTTTCGCTTTGGCCACTACCACATGGCACCCTTTCGGCTCCATTTTGGGGCCTAGGGATTTTGTGTCTCACACCACCTTACATTCCTGGAATTGGCGATGCTCATTAGCAAACTTTTCCACTCTATCCTAAGCTGCATGCAAATTCTTTTTGCACACCACCAGAATCTCATCAAGTTCTGTGGCCAAATCAGTCACCTCAGAATCAAGCTTATCTTGAACGTCCTTACTCAAATGCAATCCCAAATCCACTACTGTTCAGGGATGCCTTCTAAATATGGCAAAGTAAGGACTTAGCTTGGTCCACTATGTTGGCTATTGTTGTAAGCAAATTGCATTAGCAGAAGATATAGATCCCACTGTCCTTTCCTTTGACTAATGCTACAACATAGCATATCCTCCACCTCCTAATTCACACGCTCAATTTGCCCATCTGTTTAAGGATAATCTCCACTTGAGAGTTTTAACGTCACTTGCATAGCCTTTGCAAAGCTCTTCCAAAATCCACTTATGAACTTTGAATCTAGATCACTAAGGATGTCCTCCAGCAAACCAAAATCAAGAAAAACCTTCTCCAAGTAAACCACAATCAAGTCTGAGGCAATAACAATCTTTCGAAAAGCCAACAACCGCACATACTTTGTCAACCGATCCACTATAACCCATACTTGCTCCTTTTGCATCTGTGTTTGTGGCAAACAAGTGATGAAATTCATAGAGATACTACATCAATGGCTCTGAGGAATAGGTAAAGATTGCAAAAGTCCCCTCGGCTTCTCCCATGGCACCTTAACTTTCTGATAGAGCTCGTATATACAATACTTGAGGATATCAGCCTTCATATTCCTCCAATAAAAATTATGCTTAATCAACTCATATGTCTTCTTCCCCCCAAAATGACTGGCTTCTGAACGATCATGATAATGGAATAAAACTTGAGTAATTAACGCATTCACTCGTGGCAAATATACATGGCCATTGTAGTAGAGAATCCCATCCACCAATGAGAAAGGGGCTTCCATCTGGTCTCGTAAAGAGGCCACCTCAGCATCCTAAGCCTAAGCACGCTCAACCAACTACCCAAACTTGCTGACCAGCTTACTCAAATGATGACAAAATCGTGTTTGTAACGTTGTCATATGACGAACATGGGATTAAGCATCTACCACTATATTTGATTTTCCCAAACAATGCTCAATAGGAAACTCCCCAAACTCCATGAGTTTGACCATCTAACGAGCTTGCCTAGTGTTTAACTCCTTTTGTGTGAAAAGATACACAAGTGGTTTGTGATCTGTCAACACCACAAACACTGCACCATAAAGATAATGCTGCCACGTCCGCAAAGCATGAACAATAGAGAGTAACTCTTGCTCATATGTGGAATAGCATTGCTCTGTGGAATTCAAAGTTTGACTCTCATATACAATAGGCTGTCCTTCTTGCATGAGAACTCCTCCCAGTGCATAACCACTTGCATCACATGTCACCTCGTAAGGTTTCGATGGATTAGCAATGCGAAACACTGGAGTCTCGCTTAATAATCGTTTTAGTGCCACAAAGTTTTCCTCTTGTGGCTTCTTCCACTCAAATGGCACATTCTTGCATAACAACCATGTCAAAGGAATAACCACCTCTACAAACTTATGCTAGAAATGTTAGTAGTAACTAGCCATACCAAGAAAACTGTGCAACTTGGCCACTATATTTGGTGTAGGCTAGTTTTCCACCCAACCACCTTCCTTGAATCCATCTTGACACCCTTAGATGTCACAATATGGCCTAGATATTCCACCTCTAACTTTGCAAACTCACATTTGTTCTTTTTCACATAAAGTTTGTTGTCTTAAAGTAACAAAAGAACCTTGCACAAATGCACCTTATGCTCCTCCATATTCTTGCTGAAAATAAGAATATCGTCCAAGAAAATCTGCACAAACTCATGAAGATAATGCCCAAATACCTCCATCATCAACCGAGTAAATGTGGCTGGTGCATTCGTCAAACCAAATGGCATAATTGTAAACTCAAAATGTCCAAAGCTTGTGTTGAATGCCATCTTGGAGATCGATGCATCATCTATTGCAATCTAATGATATCCACTCCTCAGATTAATTTTGGTAAACACTCGTGCTTCACCAAGCTTGTTTAGGATATCATCCATATATGGCATCGGCATCTTATCCTTCACTGTCTTCTTGTTCAAGGCACAATAGTCAATATACATCTGCATTGAACCATCCTTCTTTTTCACAAGCAAGACTAGAGCACCAAATAGAGACTTACTTGGCTGAATAAATCCAAACTCAAGTAACTCCTTGATTTGTCGTTGAACTTCTTACTCCTCTGTATAACTTAACTGAAATAGACGCTAGTAAATTGGCCATGTCCCCAACTCCAATGTAATCCCATGCTCCACACCTCGTAATGGAGGCAATCTATGAAGAAGTTCAGATGGAAAAACATTAGAAGACTCATCAAGTACATCCTGTATTGCTGCTTCTCCCCCACATGTGCCTTGGTCCCCTGAGTCACAAACAAACAGCAAGTAACTTGAAAGTGCTTTTCCATTACAACAACCTCGCTTCAAAGATGTAGCAGAGAGCATAGCAACTGGTGGTTGAACTCCCTCTAAGCTCTATTTCGTTAAAGTGGGATTTATTCAGTAAAATGGGACTAGGTACAAATTTTCAAGTATTTGAAAATGACGTGAAATTATATGTTTTTTGTCCAGGGGCTAGACATATCTGGGGCATGGTGACTAGCGTGGTGACTTTGTGTCCAGACTGAGTCCATCTGGTTGTATAATAAATCTCATTGTCAAGGTGAACAAGTTGAATCTGAAACTAAAGAAGAGCGATGGCATGCGCGCACACACTATTTGTTTGTTCATTGAGCGTGTGGTGAGCTTTCCAAGATGAACGTCATTCCTATTAGCCAGACATATAACTTAATGGTGAGAACATTTAGATATTATTCAATGTTATCTTTTTCTAACGAATCTAATTGTGAAGGTGTAGCAAGAGGCATTGCTAGTTTGGAGAAGTCATTAACTCATTTGACCCTTAGTGTATTTTCATGAAACTAAATAACATTCATATTATTAAGGAATTTCTCTAGTACCTTTTTTTTACGACATAGAGGCTTGCATTTCTTTCAAAGGTGATTTAGTAAAAGGCCTGAGGGCACATGCCATTCTATTTCTCAGACCGGTATTAAGATATACTAGTGCAAAGGGAAAAAGGTATTTGGTGATCAAGTAAATGGCATGAGGGCACACGCCATTATAAGCCTAAGCGCTAGTGGACACCTCCTTTTTGGTACTCTCAGCGGTACTATCATCCTTCTCCGGGTCAGTTGTTTTGCTTTGGATTGTTGTCTCTGACGTTATTGGGGTGTTCTCAATAGTTGTTAATGTTGCCGTTTGTTCAGAAAAATGATCACCTGGAGTATAGTACGGGGAGTTTGGAAGACTTATATATTCTACATCTTCACCTATCTCCTTCTCCGTCTCCTTTTCTGCCTCACTTACAGATTTTGTGCTTGCCATGAGAACGCTCTTCACCCTAAAATATGGAGTTCGTTGTGTTATAAAAGGAAACCAACACACACGCTGCAAGGGAATGATGGTACATAAAGCACGTAAGCCCACAATATGGGTTTATGTGCCATTAATATGGGCCACACGCCATATTATTAGATTTATGCACGTATGATTGGTAAATGCATATGTCACATCATCTTCGTTTTACCTCACACACTATATCAGGCCTAATGAACCATATCACATGTGCGCACATGCTATATATATGGAGAAGTATTATGCAAGGATAGAAAAATTCAATGCATGATTGTGGAGAGCAATGGTATGAAGCCACATGCTAAATAACATTTTAGAGAAAGAATTAAAATAGAAACATGCAAACAGTACTGAGTGGACCAAGACTTAGAAGTGCACAATTGAATGAGGTATTTCTAATAAATATTTCACTCACCTCATATAGGAATGGCTACCACTCTCAAATGGCGTATCGCTTCATGCCATCACCTCGCAATTTGTTATAACAATCCGATGAATTCATATTCGGCTTGTTCACCTTGAACTTTAAGTAAGATTTGCTAGAACAACTAAGAATTTATACTTGTTATTTGTATCATCTCACCTAGGAATGGCATAAGGCCACATGCCATCACGCCTCCTCTGATTCAGATTCGGATTGTTCACCTTGAAATAAAATACATTAGAAACTTAGTAAAGGAATATTAATGAATCTCACCTTGAACCCGGGTTATGAATGCTCTTGCTGCATCTCTTGCATGGTCTGGCAAGGTGATGGTGGCACTCTGCTTCCGCATCCAACCATGCACAACATTATCCACCGATATGCTCATGCTGGGATCCCTTGGATTCAGCACCCATCTATTTTCTAGGCAATCCTTCGTATATCCGGAACTTGGCTTGAACCACTCCACAGTTACATTGAAGGAGTTAGTTTCCGCGTCCTCCTCTGCATCAGTGATGCAGTGCCCCACCCATATCATTTGTTTTTTATTACTGGGTCTGACAAGCACGACCATTCCTTTGCAGACCTGTATTGGATTGAATGCTGAATCCGGCTTCTTGTTCCTCGGCCCACAATAGTGATCCTCAACATCATTATCTGTCACTGCATTTCCAGAGGACATTGTTCCGCTAGTATCTGGTGCTCTGGGTTCTGGCCAAAAGGACTCTTCCAATTCTTCATATACAACTGGCCCATTTTGCATAGTAGATATAATCTTCTCCCAGTATTCAAGCAAAGGCTTGCACCTCTTAAAATAGGATTCTCCACCAAACACCAACCCCCTCTTCCAGAAGGCAATATGCTATTTAATCCCGGCCACTATACTTTCCTGGTCTTTGAGTCCATCCGGGTGCATCGGCTGTGGGGAACCCTGAGGAATCATAGGTTCCCCAGTTATGGGATCTCTCTTGAAGAGTTCAATGCCGTCCACTGGCAGCCACACTGTGTCCCATTCTCTCATTTTGTACCTCATCACTGGAGCACCGTCACGCATGCTGAAATGAAACTGAAGAGGCTTGGAGTGGCCAATCAGCGTTTCGGATCCGTCCCTGATGTAGCCTCTTACAAACCCCTTAAAGTCTGGAACCTCTGTCAGAAGTGCAGCTTCAACAGTGCCTTTGATGCAATTTTGGAATTCATCGTAGAGTTGTGGGAGGGTGAGGACATTGGATCGCCGGAGGGACTCTGCCAGGTGACTGAACATGGCATCGACGTCTTCATGAGTGTGCCCAACCATGAGAAAGCCAAGTGTAACCGTTTCAAATATGCCTTTGGCAACAAGCATCGCCAAGTACGCGAAGACGTACATGTTTTTGTTCTCACTGCCAGCATTCTCTGTTTGGAGCAGAAGATGGGGTGGAAGGCCACATCGGCCGCAAGAACTTCCTTGAGATTCTGCTTCGTTTGGATGAGGCTGTGCATTCACCGGGCGACCAGCCTCGTCGGAATGGCATGAGGCCTCACGTGATAACCCTACAATCTGATGGCCAACATATTCACTGGGATGGCATGGGGCCCCACGCGATACTACAAGCCTTTGCTCCTCCTCCAGCTGAACCCTGTATGGGGTTCGATCGACAAGGGCCTTATGCAAGGGTTGGCCGTTCAGCTCAGTCTGCGCACTTTGTAGAGACCTTAAGTGTTTTGCTAGGGACGCAATCATCATGTTTGCACCCCCACCACCCCATAGAGGTACAAAGAAGTTCCTATAGTTCTGGGCACCATACCCATGAGCGATTATGCCAAACAGAGACACAGGCAGCTGCATGGATGAAGAGATTGCTTTGGGGGCAGGATTGAGTCGAGGTAAGCACGTCTTTTTCTGGTCCATTTTGTCGTGGATGATGCAGAGGTAAGAGTCAGGTCTCTCCATGGAGAGAATCTTGTTATGATAATATGCAGTCCTGCAGCTTCTCTGCTCGATGTTGTGGTCGAGCTGCCTTCTAACCAACGTCTCTCGCTCTTGAGCGCTGCCAGAATTCTTTGACAAAGCCATTTTGATAGCAGTGCACTCGTCACACTTTGAAAAGCTGGAGTACTTTCCTATACTCACATCCCTGAACCTGTTGCTCCACAATCTACTAAATCTACATTGGCTCAGCTTCTTGTAGCCATTACTCTGGAGTTCCCGATTCACATCTTCCAATATGGCCCCCTTGGTATACATGGAAGGGAGAACTCGTTGGGTGTCTCGTGTTCCATCTTCCAAGAGGCGGGTTTTATGTGGTTGCTGCTCGCTACATGTCTCGACAAACCACTTGAAGATTGCCTCTCCATATACAACATGACCCCTGGTTTTGTGCGTACCGTTGTTCCTATGGACTGCCTGTTGAACCCTTTATTCCTCGAACTCAGTTTTGATTCTGTAGAATGTGGTTCGAGGGACTCCATAAATGATTCGCCATGCCTTCATGCAGACCAAACCCCTCTGGAAGACCATGCCCCCCACCTGATGTTCTGAAGCATTAACAGATGAACGTAATGCCTCATACACAAAATTGCGAGCTGCCTTCCAGGACAATGTCTTGTATCTTGCTCTCTCCTCTTCAATAGCATCCCAATCAGCATGTTGACAGCACCTCCTCTTGCAACAAGCAACTGTCGAGACCATTCGAACCTCCATCGCCATTTTCTGCCTTTTCGGTTCGTTGCTCAAATCCCTTTGGCTGCGCTTTAGGAAGGTGTACTTTCTTTTCCCATGAAGAGATGTTCTGTCATCAGTTGTAGTGGTGTTTGATTGTGAATCCTTCACATTCTCAAACACTAAGTGCCTCAATTTCCACCGCACAATGCTTCCAATAGTCAGACTGTTTTCTTCTGTGTCAACAACCTCTAAAATCGCAACTCCAATATCATCCCAGCCCAATTCTTGATTAGCAACCGCATCTCTTGGATCGACAACTGTGGCTAAGCCCTCAGCTACCACCTCCCCCTCGGGGTTGTTTAGAAACACCTTCGCCTGAATCCATGTAGCACGGTTCTTAAGATCCACGGAGGGAACATGCGTCGCACTTGCGCTATCCCCAACATCTGCTTTCTTCTGAAGATTTTTCAAGGCAACAACAACATTTACCCCGACGACCATCTCTCCTCATTCAATAGCGACCACATTCCCATCGAAGACAGTCTCTACTGATACAGCAGCATTGCCTTCCCCAAGCCTTTGACAGTGTATAACAAAGTTCCGATCCATAGACACAAGGGTCCCTTTTGCAACTCTCTTCCCACCATTCAAAATGTAAACCTTTTCCCCAACCCTAAAGGCCATTCTGAAAGTGCAGAAAAGAAGTTAAGACCATACAAAAAATGATTGGAGAATGGCCTAAATCATAACATACCAAACAACCTCAATAGCATGAGGCCACATGCCATTATTCAAACATGCTATTGACACCCACGTGAAATTTCGCATTCACAAAATTGGCATGACGCCTCATGCCATCTTGATATACACACAGCTACAGGCAAGTAAAAACATATATGACAATACGCTAGCCATGAAATTGCAAGGGCCCAAGATGGCATGTGGCTTCATGCCATTTCTAAATGTGGTCCTAAGCCATTCCATGGTGAACATACCAGGAAGCACAAGTGCCGAATATCAAGAGGAAGCGGTAGCCACACCAAAGACAGTGTCGCTCGCAACACCGCAACTACTCGTAGCGCCGCTCGCAACACTGCAACTGCTCGTAGCGCCGCTCGCACAAACTGCCACTCGCATAAACTGCCGCTCGCAATGGCGCTCGCAATGCCGCAACCGCTCGTAGACGCATAAACCACAGCTCACAACGCCGCTTACACAAGGCCGCTCACAATGCCGCTTACACAATGCCGCTTTGCAGTGTCGATGGAAAGGTCAGTGCACACCAAACTGTAAAATCTTGGAGTGAAATAACGGTCGGATCTATGGCAAATGCCCCTGAAAAATTGTAAGGCTCGTGTGGTCTCATGTGGTGTCCGTTCGAGATGCTTCTTTGCAGAGTCATCAAGAAAGACATTGTATACCATTCTGTAAAATCTAGTTGCGATCTAACGGTTGGATCTCCAGCAAACTCAAAAAAATCTCGCGCGTGTGAGAATATTCTAGGAATATACTCCTATGTCCCCCTGAAAATGGCATGCAGCCCCACGCCATTCAAGAGATAACGCCAGATGACGCCGAGCATTTTTTGGTGCATTTTTTGGGATTTTTTGTATACCATTCTTTATTTAGCTGAACATCTGGCATTTTTGGAAATACAAGATGCTTTGGAATATCCAATCATGCATGGTATAAATATAGCGAGGGTATTAAATGATATCCCAATCATGATCTTTCTTTTGGATTTCGCGTGCATGCAGTCTGAGGAATGATGACGTTGCGGATTTCTTTTGGATTTCACGTGCATGCATGCGCGCGGCGATCCAGAAATTAATGGTGGCGCCCAAGTCCGAGGAATGATGACGTGGCGGGATTACCAACCGTCGTGACATTTCGCGCGTGTGAGGTTAGGTTTTGCATTTTGCTTCGTACTCACGCTCGCACACTCGCGCTCGCATCGCGCTCCCACTCGCGATCACGCTCACATTCGCGCTCATCTACCTTCTCTACAGGTTTCTCGTGTGCATCGGCGTCCACTCGCGCTTGCATCACACTCGCGCTCGCATCGCGCTCGTGTGCATCGACGTCCACTTCAAGACACACCCAGTTTGTAACTTCGCCGCCAACTCCGCCGCCCACTCCGCCACCCACACGCAGCCCACTTGGCGTCCCGGGAGATTTCAGTGCCACTCTCCAACTGTAAGTGGCAGAGTAGCCTTGCTGCTACGATCTGCTGCACACACAGTGCACATTCGCCAGCGAGTCCGGCCTCGATTGTCACGGCCTCCATTCGGCTTCAAATGGTAAGTCTTTTAAGCCAAGTAGAAAATGGCATGAGGCCACATGCCATTCAGTAGCAACATTGGCATGCACCGATTGGGCTCTCGAGTGCAGTCCGGTTACAGATGGCGTGTAGCCTCACGCCATCTTAGGATGCAGCCTCAAGACATCTGATGCAGTGGTGAATGGCGTGTGGCCTCACGTTATTTCCAGCTGCTAGCTTTTCATCTGTCAGCTCTAATTGTTGTGCATTTCTGAATAGGCGAGGAATTGCATTCTTCTTCCAGCCACTGTCAATGTGGATGCAGAGAAGGGGGAGGAGCTCACCAGTTGGACTTTCGGGATGAAAGGCGAGGATCTGAGGCTGTACAACACAGATGGTGGGAGAAAAGAATGCATGGGGATCCTCATCCAAGTGACAGACACTCCATGCAGTTCCATGCAAGAATATGGACTGGCACTTGTGGTAGAGACAGCGTCCGCCTTCAAGATCCACCTTGCACATCCTAGTAGCTTCCCGGAGGGGGGCAGCGGCTATAAAGAATTCCTAGAGGGAGCTAAGGAGAGGTTGTCCAGGAGTCCCACAATTTCAAAGACGCTGCGGGTCTATGAAGATCACATGGAATCCACGGACCTTACCTACGGCGATGTTCAAAAACTATATTCCAACATTGAGCCGTTGAAAGTGACTCTAGTTCGCGAAGCGAAGGGGAAGGGGGTCGATCTGGAAACTACCCCGAAGCAGAAAAGGGTGGTCAAGCTCAAGCCGACGTCCGACTCTCCTGGTCCAAAAAAGAAGCTACTCGGTGATGCCATTGCCTCGGGTTCGAACACTACACCCACCAAAAAGAAGAGCCGCAAAGAGCAAAAAGAGCAAGAAGAGGCAGCAAAAATCGTCGCAGATAATAGTACTTGTTACTATTCCAACAAAGTATATACAATCGACGTGAGCCACATCGACATCCAAAGCAAATACAACCACAGGCTAGTATCTGATGAGTGGGTGGAGAAACTGAAGCAGAAGATGCTGGCAAGTCCAGTAACACCCGACATCGCAGACGTGATCCCCTACTACCGAACAATGAAGGGCGAGACGAGGTTTCCAGACTTGATCAATAGGAAGGTGTTGGACGATCAGAACATCCAGTTCTATGCCGTCTCCGGGCAGCATTCTAGTTTGGCGATGCAACAGATAGTTGTGGATATTATGGTGGGCGAGGAGGTGAAGAAAGTCTTCAAGACAAGAGTTGTCCGCCTGATAAAAGGCAACTCACCCCTCCGATCTATCATATCCATCTCCCACGCGCAGAATGTCAAGCAAGAAACGTGCTACAAATCGGGTCTGCATGAGACATTGGCACGAACACGGAAGCTCTGGGTTCAACTGAAGAAGCCACAAAAACCAGGACAAGGACGTGCACTAGCAACTAGCGCCTGGCAGGTAAGCCTCGTTGCATGTGGCATAGCATGTGGCCTCACGCCATTTCCATTGCAGGAATTCTCGAGTCTTCTCTCGAAAACACTGGGGGTCAATGACACACTCAGCATCCATAACATTCTACTCGCGACAAAAGTTGTTTTTGACAAATGGGTAGATGTGCTGAGGAGGTACCATGACGGGGAGTTGCTAAACTCAATGGGTGTGGAGGACGGCCGGAAGCCCAATGATTTGAAGCTCAACGCCTTGCGTTTCTTGCGGTCTCTAGACGACGACGACCTTCTGACAGTGGCTAATGCTCTTCTACGTGGTGAGGTAGTCTTCAACAAGACCAAAATGACTCCTGGCCATATTGTGACATACGAGGACTTGTGCACGACTCTGAGAGCTCGTGCGCTATTGAAGGATTGGATCTTCGAGCAAGTGGCCGTGGAGAGGGTGAGCATCGACACCATGCAAGAGATGATGGAAGAGCTGAAGTTGTCAAATGAAGACATCGACGAGTACGTGAAGGGGGCCCCCAAGTTCATCGATCTGCTGCGGGATGCCACGAAAAGTAAAGCTGAGAAGTTGGATCAGTATCCAAATTTCATTAAGAGGGATGTCGACCGCCGGCTTCAGAAACAGCTCGACCCCGCAGCAGAGGCCTATCGAGAACCTTACCGGGTATACGTGAATTCGGATGAGGATCAAAGGTGGAGGAGCATCGTTTCCCGCGGAGATGAGTAGGTCAAGAACATCTTTTGTGTGATGGACTTCACAAGCGAGGAGATCACTCATGCAGACGAAGTCAGCTCCATCATTGACTTAATGGTGGGACTTGCGGAGGTGGAATCTTCAATCCACTATATGATCTACGACTCCGAATCCTATCACAAGTTCTGGAAGGCCTTGAACAAGGTGAAGGCTCGGTTGAAAGGCAAGGAGATGCAGGAGATCCATGGGATAATGGCTAAGAAGAAGATACTGACGAATGTCCGCATCTTCACACTCGCCTTTGTTATTGGTCCTGCAGCAGAGTGGGACTGGAGTGACTTCCCAGCTTCGTTCGACAAGGCCAATCGAATTGATCTGAGGGAGGTCAATTTACCCATGCCTGAGGAACTAAAGACGGCTATGGAGCTTTCGAATCCAGAGAAAGCTCCAGGTGCAGCATGGGAAATGCTCAGCTGGGTCTTCAACGCAATAGCGGGTGGGTCACCTGCTTCCGACTCAGAGGTACAATGGATGAGGGATGCTTTTCAAGTTAGGGCCACGTTTTTCTCATCTCGTCGTCTTCGAAGGGTGCAAGAACGTGCAGAAACCATGTTAAGACAGTCAGGTGAGGATACGGTCCTAGGTCACGCACTAAAACAGGCTGTGGATGTCTTGTATTTTGAGATGGAGACTCGGCCAGATGATTTTCCCAAGATGGTCCTGGAAGAACAAGCCATCAAGCCTGAGCAGCCTATGGAAGAAATGCAGGAGGGGGATGAGGAGCCAGAGAAAGATAATGAGCAGGAAGAGCAGAAGGACGAAGAGGAGGACAAAGAAGAGGAGGACGAAGAGGACTTGGATGGTCCTCACAATGGTGACGATCACAATAACAACGACGACGATAATGATGACGATGGCCAGCCTGAGGTGGCCAAAGAGCAGCGGAGGAAGGTCATACAAGACAAACCATCAGGTAAATAATAGTACATCCATTCCTAACCTTTTACCATTTCTAACATTGTCCATGTAGGTCGCAAAGCAAATGGTAAGTAGAGATTATTCAGTTGAATTAAGATACAAACTCTAGCCTTTAGTGTCGAGGAAGGATAGTGCCAAGCAAGGGTCGAAACGTATGTCCAATCCTTCAGAATCAGCAGTGCGCCCAAGTGATATCGGTCCTAGTTCCTCAATAGCAGTTGATGGTAAATACAATATAGTCGATTCAATGTGCTAATGAGTTTGTTTTTAGTAGCCAGTAGGGAGGATACCATCTCAATCGAAGGGAGATATTTGGACATGCATATGGATCCGCCAGTGGACTCTACTTGCCTGCAAGAGTCATCAGAGCTGGTGGAGGCTACTATCCATATCAACGCCAAGCAAGCTGACCATGCTCCACTTGATGCTGCCCATACCACTGAGTCAATCTTGTCCACATATCCAACTGACGGTGACCAGGCGCCATTGGACCCGCATGAGGCCGCCCCAGCCGCCGAGCCGGTCGTATCCTCATTTCCAACGGACTCAACGTGTGCCCAATCGTCTGACTACACGCCGTTGGAACCTCCCTACACCGCCCCTGCTGTCTGTTCGGTCATGTCCACTTTGCCAATGGAGGCACCAGCTGAAATGGCGTGTGATCACACGCCATCGGAACCACCCCATGCCACTGTTGAGCCAGTTGTACCAGAGTCTACAGCTGAAATGGCATGTGCCCACACGCCATCGGATGCGATTGACCCCACATTGCAGAGGAGAGTATTTCCGCCCTTCACGTTTCCTCGACCAAAACCCTTTCAACGACCATCGGGAGCACCATTCGCTAATATTGTAGATGGTAAAATTTACTTGTACCATTTTTTATGCTGACGCATTTCATTTCAGAGTCACGGCGAAGGTACTGTATCGTTTTTGATCTGAACGGTGTCCTTTTCTCCCATGAGCGTGGCTCGTCCTCGAATGTCACTGCACCCTCCAAAGCCTGCGGTTGCAAGTTGGTCAAAAGAGACAGATTCACATTAATCACACGGGAGAAACTGCGGGATCTAATAATGACCATGCGACACTTAAAACAGAGGGCCGGGTTCAATTTGCAATAGAAAGTTTGGACATCCATGATGCGCCACAATGCATTAACGTTGCTACAGATGATGCACGATCAGACGCAAGTAATATTACCATTTGACTTTCTCCTAACGCAGGAGGATTGCTTGACTATGGTCCATGTGAGGGGTAGCAAGCCCATCTTCGTCAAGCCAGAGGCTGTAGTGATGAACCGGACTGCTAGGTCAAGTGAAATCCTCATCATCGATGACTCGCCGATTAAAATTGCAGCGAACACGCACACATATGCAGTGCACCCCATCTCTTGCAGAATGGAAACTAGGGAGAAGAAACCGTATGTTCTGGGGGACCTTGCAAAACGGCTTGGAGCGATGGTGATAGAGAACCGGCCAGTCCAGAAGGTGGCTGCAGAAATCAACCAAATGGCAGATGGAACGGTATATTAGAAGCCATTTGATCGGACAGACACCAGTCATCATTTATGGCATGTATATTGTCTAGCCAAGCACTATCCGCATCTCCATAATCTGCTCAACCGGATGGGTTCTTCGACCACTGAACATGAGCGTGGACGTATTAGAGAAGAGATGGCATTACTATTGGGTTTAAATCCTGATAGTGTGGAGAGTGATGAAATTCCAAGATTATTGTATAGGCGTTGGAGGCAAAAAATAACAGTCTGAGATGGCATGTATTTATTTAAAAATGTAACTTATTATGGCATGGGGTTCCATGCCATTGTATTAATATTAAAAGACAATTCTTTGAGAGGATTTGCATTATACTAGAAGTGTTACAGCATGTTATTGGAAGTCTACGAAGTTGTTTTATTAATAAGGGGAAAGTAAAGATTGAATGGGGACTTGGGCTCCACCTAGACTCGGAGCAACTGAGCCAATATTAAAAGGATGGAAAGAAATTGGATGACGATGACAAGGAGAAGAGAGAGGTGAAGCAGTGGCAGGGGGAGGAGAAGTGATTGAGTAGACATTTCCTTGTTTAAAATAAAATGGCATGTGCCTCAATGCAGTTGAATTTTGTTATATTTATATACTATATAAAGGTTTGGAAACCTTATTTTACAAGTGGGATAATGACAATTCCCACTTTAACGAAATAGAGCTTCTCTCCAAACCACACATCTTTAACATCTTTAACTATGTAAGTGTTGCTACATGCTCTCACTATGAAGGCCATCAATGAAGTAGGACTTGTTTTGATTTGGATCCTTTATTGGAACATGACTAATCAAGCGAGTAAGCTTCTCAATATAGTCCCCAAGCGTCATTTTCCCTTGCTGGAAATGTCGAAGTTTTGTATGAGCATTCTCCATGTCGTAATGAGAAACATAAATGGAAAGCAGCCTCGAACTCATCCATGGTAGACACTGGCTGTTTCTTATCTGCAACACAAGACTCCTCAAGCCAATACCACCATCGAAGACCTACATCACACAAAACCATTAGAATAGCCACTAAAGCCTCTTCATCTAGAGTTCCCCTAGCAGCCAAGAACTTCTTCACATTGGCTAGCCAAGTGAGACACTCGTCCACACCATCATCACCGGAAAAGGTTGGAATCTTAAGTTGATCTACCAAAGAAAGCTTACTTGGAGCACTACCACGTTCAGCCTTGAGTGCCTCAACACGCCCACGCATGGTATCCATCATGCCATACATCTCATCTTGCATCTCTTGCTGATTTCAATTAAGGGCTTGCAGCTCATGAACCACATCTTGAATGGTCCAAATCTCTGTAGCTTCGTCAACACCATTGTCGGCACCACCATCGACAATAGGATTCCAGCGTTCAGCTTGGTCGGCCATCACAACCAACTTCTTTGATACTAATGTTATGTTCTAGCGCAAAAAGACAGAGATCTAGCTGCCCTAGACTATGCTACGCCACCTCTTGAGGTTCCTCACCACCCAACCACCCCTGAACTACCTCAAAAGCTCCACTATGCTGCTGCTCAACTGTGAGCCCTAGGGTAGGTTAAGTCCCTTACCCTAACATGCCTTAATATACCCTTGAGCCTCCCTTTGACCAACGTTGACCACATGGTCAAAGCTGGCACCTAACAATTTTGGTACAAGTTCTTGGGACAAAACAAATCCCACCCCAAACAAATGTGGCCACTCTCTTTGGCCTTTCTACATATTTCTTCCCATTTAGTTTTCTTACCTTTAACCTTGATGACATAAAGCACGCTTCACAGGGCTTTTTAATCACTTAGAAGCTTATAGCAATAATGATGAAATCCCTTTGAATTTGAACTTTGAATTAAAAAGAAAATTAAAAACCATATACCATGTTGTGGCTTCACACCTGCACACCTCCTTTTCATCTTCTTAACAGGTAGAGTGCCTTGATGCTATTCATTGAAATATAATGCTTTCAGCAGTTCTGTATTGTGTTTGCACAGTAATAACAATGTCAAAGAACATAAAAGGGAAAATTGCCTTAATTTCTTTGTGGAGACCACTAATTACTTCATTCACTATACACTGCTACTCTTCTAGGGTCAAAACACTAGAGTTTCATCCAGATCCTTATTCCTCACGCCAAGAGAAAATTGAGCTTTTTTCTTCACTGCTAGCTAAGCCTTGAGTGCTGCTTGAGCATCAGCATCTTTAAAACTCACCATGGACATGAGTACACCAGGATGAGAGCAGCACATGGGACCTTGGATTGTAATAGCTGTTGTTGCAGCCTCTCATGATATGCCACCAGTCCTCCAATCAAGCTGACAAGATCAAACTCTTGCCATGTTCTCTTGCTTAGTGGAGCTTACCAAGAGCAAGCAAGTGAAGATCATCGAGTCTGTCTGTGATGATTCTCTCATTTGAGAGTGTTGGCTATTTAATCTATCTGGCCATCTGCAAGCAGTGAAAACTTACCTCAAGATGAGGATACTCGAGAGGAAGACATGGCTGAGAAGGTGACTGCCAATGGGAGAAGATTTATCAAGGTTGTGGAGGCTGCCAGCTCCTTCTTGACAAGTGTACATCATTTGTATTCACTTATCACATTCTGCAGTCACAGGATCTGTGATCTTCCCCTTACTCACAAGACATTACCAATATGACAGACCTGTCTCTCCAAGACTAGGCCATCCATTCCAATCCTATAACCACTCCTTACCATCCTTAGAGCAGTGTTACCTGTGGGGGGCCCTGGGAAAATTCCTGGTCCTCCCATGTTATATGTGGCTCTTTTAGGCAATTAGGGCCCAGAATCTGTTTGTTTGACCTAGGAGCGCCCCAGGCCCCGATTCTGGGCCCAGGATCCTTCAGATCAGCCTGGGAGGAGCCCTGGCCAATCCTAAAATAAAATTTTAGGTTTGGCAGGAAATGAGGTGGTGCTACAGCCAACATGCCCAAGAAAATTCATGGGAGATGGAATCACTGCACCAGCCCTCAAGAGGACAATCAGGTAGATCACCAGTCCAGATCACAAAGCACCCACCGCAACATCAAAGGTATAATTACAAGCTACAAACCAAGTAAAAGCTAGAAAATTTTGTGTTTGTATTCATGATGGATTTCTAAGAAAAGTTTGCATATATAGCCTTAGTTTCAGTTCAAAATTCTCATTTGTTTGCAAGTTAGAGTCTTGGGGATGCTATGGTGAGCTAAAATCTTCATTTCATTCAAGCTAAAAAAATTTTTTTTAGGAAACTCAAATGGACTTGGAACTCATGCAAACTCCAGAGGTAAGTGTTTAAGAAATTAGATTGTGCTTCTAGAAACATATCTAGTGTAGTCTATGCAGAAATCACTTGCTTAACAAAGTGTTCCACCACCAGGACTTCTCTAAGTCCACAAGATTTATCTAATGTGAGTTTTTCAAGTTTATGTTTTACTGTTTGCAATCCAATTGGCTTTGGTTCTTTCCTCATCCATAGTTACATTTCAACAGCAAGGAATATATAGGCTGCCTCAACACCTCTACTTTCAAGCTCTCAAATCTAGGCTGGTACATATTAAGTGACAAATGCATCACTCGGAATTTGGATCACAAGGAGCTCTATAATAAAATAGATCAACACATTCTAAAGAGTAGAATTGCAAATCCAAGATTTGCTGCTTCCAATGAGCACAATACAAACAATGAGCACCAATACCACAGTTTTGTCTCCCAAGGACTAGGCCATTTGTCTTTGAGTGGTCATCCCATAACCACACCTTAGCATCCTTGGGATGCTCGAAGACATGGGGAACACCCTTCCTTAATATATCTTCTTCAGTACCCACCAAATCCCTCTCCATCCATGGTAATGCTTGCTAACATCGCCACTGGGTCAGAACCTGAAGGCCCAACCACTAAGTCCTATCGACCTCAAGGGACTTCCTCACTATGTGACCATATCTTTAGTCATTACACAAGAGGACTACTCCTCTTCATTTTCATAGTTCAGGACTTTGGGATGACATCTCGAAACACTACAGCCCAACGTGAGCCTCACGGGTACTCCTCCCACTTTGCACCTCTAGGTGGTCTACCCAGTTTGCTAGAGTGAGGCTCCAATGAGCCATACTAGGTATCCAAGTAAGTAGTGCTTCCTTAGTGGTTATATTATCACCCACTACATGGGTGTAGCATTCCTGGGTGACATTGTTCCAATCCTGAACTCCATCTTGGATCCATCTCAAACTCCTTTTCGGACTCCATCTTAAATTAATCTCAGACTCCATCTTGGACTCCTTCTTGGACTTAGTCCTAACACTTCCACGTGTTATAACACTTGCCATATGTTAGTCCTTCTTGTGTGCCTTTCTAAAGACTCATTCATCAATCACTTTGTACTCGATCCTTCAACACTTTGTTTGGAGTTTCACTCCTACTCACAACTTTCTGAGTTGGAACTTTTGGTCCAAACATGTTACCCTTATTAGACATGTTTTGACCACTATCATATGGCACACTTTCAACTCCATTTTGGGGCTTAGAAATTTGTGTCTCACAACTATACCACCCATAGACAAAGTTTGATGTCCTCATCGAATGATAAACTATTTTATAAAGAAACCCTATTATGAATTACCATTTTCATCCTTATCACCAAGCCAATATTTGTCACTAGTTCAACACCAAAGGTTTATCATGCCTTACCCATCCTCTAAAGAGTATAGTCTTTCTAATTTAAAGTCTCATTATATCACATGTGGTGGTTCTCTCCCTTTGTTTATTTAATCATCGCTAAACCCATTAAAGACACCTTCTCTATCTCAATCTTACTACCCTTTTTGGAGTAGTCTTAGCCTCTACCAACATAACTATTGCACTTTAAAACTTTAATATTGACATCTCGAGTCAATTTTGACACCTTGCATTGCACAGGTTGTGCAAACTCTATGTTCCTATGGTAGAAAGTTCTTTACTTGAGGGCACCATCATCCTCTTTATTATTTTATGCCACTATGAGCACTAAGTTACACTTATCCATAATTCTTGCTAAAACTGTTTATGGCCTTATTACTTTGCTATTCCATTTCTTGAAGCTTTCACTTTTGCTAAATTGAAGTATTTGGAAATCCCATTCTTGAAAATATATTTTCTTTTCTACAATCCATTAACATCCCTCATATAGTGGTTTCTTGCCTAACTTGTCATTTGGATTCCTTCCAACAATTTGCAAAGTCTATTCTTAGCCATAAACTTTTTTCTTTTATCCTTTGATATTTGCATTAAGTAGCATAAGATCACTATCCTTAAGGTATCATTTTGGTTCCATATCAAAGGCTCTACTTTGCCAAATCCAAGGGTGTTCACCTGTAATAAATCTTTTAGGCATTTTCTGCTGTGGGCTTTAACCATGGCCAAACCTTGCAATCCTCTCATGGGTACCTTCATGAGAGGATTAAACCTTCCTTAAAGACTATTTTCTTAAAGTCACAATACCATTATATTGTTATAACTCATTTCCCCTATGTGTCCTTTTCATTTGATGACCTTGACTAAGATTCGCCATTACCAATAGTTTAAATCAACACTTTAAACTAGGAATCTTATTCCTTGACCTAGCAAGGAGCTTCTCTTTGTTTAGCCATAGGATCACTTAGTGATCTCACCTTGACATCTTAATAGGTCTACCAATAGATACTATGCCTACCAGATCTTTAGGTTGTTGACCATGACTACAAGAGCATTTTTCATACTTGGTGGTGCGTCCAAGGTAACCCTTTTGGCCAAGGGTCTATAGCAACCAAGATTGGGTGTCCCTATCTCATTCACCACGTCCTCAATGCCCCTAACACCAGAGTGTTTAAGTTAGATATGCCAAACTTTCACACTAAGCACTCTAACCATGCATCACAACTCTATAACATCCCTTGCTTGGTGTGTGGATCTAAGCTAGACTTTTTATTGAGAGTCCATGACCACAGAAAAATGAATGTCCTCATATTCTAAACCATCACCACGCTCTAGTGAGTTGGGATCAAACCCAAGCACTATAGGGTTTGGACTCAAACCCACCCTTTGTGTGGAACTATAGATAGCATCACTTAGGATGCCTAGTGTGATTCCTCATGCTAGTGTACCAACTTATATCCAAAGCATGCTACAGATCACAATTTAGGAATCTAGTTCTTCCAAACTTCCAAATCCTCTCACTTAACAAACTAGTTGACCAACTTGTGATCACATAGACTTCTGCATACTTGGCCCTATGGCCACCCCTCTTGAAGGCAACACCTTCAACTAGGGTCTTTGTTCCTCCAACTTGCTAATCTCACTTAGCAAGTCATCTAACCAATGTAATATGGTTCTATGCATAAGCTTGAAAATCCTCAAATATCAACTTTTGTTCAAATCCATTTCTTTGAACATAAGGGAACTACTTGTAAGTGACTAATTTTTCCATTCTACTTTAGTCACTTAACCACACCTCCGACCACTTGGAGGAGTCTAAACCCTAAAATGGCTCCACTGGGGTCCAACCCCACACTCTCCCTATTATAATTTTGGAACCCTCTCCATCTCGGGTCTATCTCAGACTCTATCTCGGGTCCATCTCGGACTCCATCTCGGGTCCATCTCAGACTCCTTCTAAGACACTTCCACATGTCATATATTGGTCCTCTTATATCCCTTTTCTAAAGACTAACTTATTGTTCGTTTCGTGCTTATTCCTCGAGCACTTTGCTAGGAGTTCCACTCCCGCTCTCAACTTTTCAAGTCAAAGCTTTTAGTCCAAACGTGTTACACTCGTTTGGCTTTCACTTTGGCCACTACCATGTGACACCTTTTTGGCTCCACTTTGGGGCTTAGGGATTTATGTCTCACACTACTTCCCCTAACCCGTCTTAAGGCAAGATTTAAGAACATGCTTCTGCTGTGCTACTCTAATTTTGCACATTTTTATGAACCACTTGCACTTGTCTTTCTAGGTACCAACTTATCTAAAATTATTTTTGATAACATTGAGCAGACCCTATCCCTTAGCTTGTCAAAGCCTCTTTTTTCACAAGTTTATTATTTGTCCTCTATTCTAACATGGATAATTTCACACTTTAGACCCTCCATGGTACTACGATTATAAGTAGCAACACCTTTAAGTGCCCATTTGATTTTCCACTCTTAACTTGCATAACCACTTTAGTTATGAGTTTTAATTCTTATGGTTCGGTTCTATCCTTTTATTACTTGATATTGGGTCTATACTTTCCCTTTGGTTATTCTTTTCTATGCTAATAGAGTAGCTTTGCATTTCTACCATACCTTAGCAAGTATTTTTAGGAATGAATTTACTCAATAACCTAGGGAGTGGTTCCTCAATTTGGAAATATTTACCTTATAATCCCACACACCAAGATTAACATTTGCTACTCATGAGCCTTTATATACTCGTTTTTAGTCGTGCCAAAATCTTTTTGGCTTTATCCACTCTGGATAGTCAGACTTACCCTATCTTTAGCCTTCTATCCATTATTCTCTAGAAATTTAGTCTTATAATGTTCATACACAACTCTTTGCTACTAAACTTGAATACAACTTCTTGTATTTACATCCTTTTCACAAACCATCTTTGCAAGTGTTACTCTGACATTTGATTATCCTTTATTTCACATGGGCTACTTTTGCCCATTAGAACTATCCTTCCATATGATAAAAATATCAACTCATCCTTTAAGCACACCTCTATAAGCGATTAATTTTTGTGGAGAGTATTGAAGCATTTTTCATGTTTGAGCAAGCATTGGGGGAGGCACCCCTCCTTCCCCAAACAAATGGTGAACCCAGCATGATGCGCAATACTTTTGGAAGTGTAATTTCTCTCTTTTTCTTTTGGACACAGACTTTAGGAAGGAATTTCTTGTTTGTCTGGTGGTGGTTTTGTTTGATCTTGGGCAGCCCTAGTTGATCCTTACCAATTTGTTCAATTGATGGCCACTCTTGCTGGTTTGTTGAAAGTCTCTAGCCTGGCTCTTGCAACATCCAGGTTTGCCTTGGTTCCTAGTAGAAAAAGTGCCATGTCATCAGCAAAAGTGCCATCTAGCAAGTCCCTTCCAACTGCTTGTGTTCCCAAGAGTTGTTGCCTTTCTTTGGGTAGCTCCATGCCCTTGATTTCTTCCCCTTCAGCCAAGAATGCTCCCAGTGCCTCCACAACTATGAGGAAGAGGTAGGGAGCCAATGGCAGCCTATTGCACTAACTTCCCTAGTCAAAAACTTGGGCCCATTTTGCCATTAATAACCACCTTGCTTGAGGCACCTTGGTACAGAAGGGAGATGTGTGCTACCATACACACTGGGATTCCTATCTACCTCATACAGTCCTCTAGAAACTCCTAATCCACTCGATCATATGCCTTCTCAAAGTCTAACAGCCACGCCAAAATGTTTTGTTTTGAGATCTTTGCCCACCTTTGGGCCAGAAGATAGGTCCAAATGTTCTCTGAGATTTACCTCCCTAGAACAAAACCTGTCTGTTCTTCCTAGATAATGATGAGCATTATTGGCTGCAATTTGAGTCCCATTGCCTTGACATAGACTTTGTATGCTGTTGTGAGCATCATTATTGGTCTCTAGTTTTGCAGCTCTTGGAGATCCCTCTCTTCAAGAGAAACTCAATCTGGCCTTCCAATATCTCCTCTGGAAGATGTCCTTTTCGTTGTGCATTCTTCCATGTCTCCAGCAGCAGAGGGCCGACCACCTCCTAATTGTCCTTGAAGAATCTCAGGAGTAGCCCATCTATCCTATGCATTTTATCATCACTCAGTCTATCCAAGGCCTTATGGAGGTCCTCCCTCGTGAGGTCTATCAAAAGTGACTCGTTCCATTTCTATAGGACAGTGTTTCTAGCACCACCTTTGCTGCCCATTCTCTGATTGAGACATTGGTTGCGCCGTGTACAACTGTTGGTAGATTGCTTGAGCCAGCTCCTACATGCTATGCTAATCTTCTACTATCTTTCCATCCTCTGCTTTAAGACCAAGAATTGGTGGCGAGTTTGTGATTGGGTGAATGCCTTTGTAGAAGGCCTTGTTTAGCAAACATTCATTTACTGCACATGAGTCCTCCTGTGTGCGAACTCCAGAACTCCACACTGCAAATTCTTTCTCTTGAAGCTCTGTTTCCCTCTAATCCAGAGCAGCCTACCACTTTCTGGAATCCTTGGCCACTAGCACCATCCTCTGTGCTGCCGCCACCTCCTTCCTTGCTGTTCTCAAGCCCTTCATCACTTTTCCCTTTATCACCCGCTGTCTCTCCCACAATTTTTCTGAGCAGGCCTATAGGATGGTAATAAGCTCCAACTCCCTACCATCCAAGACATGGCTAATTAGTGCTGCTGCTTTTGCATTGGCCAATGTGTGCAGTGAGATGGCCCGCTACACTATATGGCCCTTGTTCTTCTGTAACTTGATTGTGTATCAAACTGGGTCATGGTCTGAGAATGAGGGAAAGCATAGACATGTCTTTAGACTCCCACCATCCTGTCTCACCCTTGGGGATGCGTATATCCTGTCCAGTCATGCTTGACAACTTGTTGATTCACGGCCCGTAAAAGGGTGTGCATTGGGGGCAAATCCTTCCTCCTATTGAAGATCCACAAGCTCTAACTATTCTGCTAGAGTGAGCCATTATAGTTGTTCCCGGCCCTAAATGGTCTCTCACGTCTATCCTCTGCATTTTCCACCATATTGAAATCCCCTAGGCTCAACCAGTGCTCTACTAGCCTCTTACTTTCAATCAAAGTTCCTCCCAAAAGAGGGCCTGTGCTTGCCTATTGTTTGGGGCATAGATGTTGATAATCCCCACTTGCCCATAGTGCAGGTTAAGAACTAGGAGCTGCACTCTTCCCACCACCAACACTTCATGCTCCTTTATCTACACTAACCACTTAATGGAGACAACAATAGCTGTACCACCCCCTATTCTGGAATGTGTTGTTGCCACTGCATTCCACTAAATTTTCCCTCTCATGCCTAGGTTGTAGTCTGGCTCAGCTTCCATCTTATACTCCTGAAGGCATAGAAATTTGATCCCACCTTCTAATCCCAACTCCCTTACGTGCGACTTGAGTTAGACTTTCTTGTGGAACCTGCTATCTGTGGAATTGAGGCCCTAGCGGTTCCACGTAAAAAAGGTAAGGTCGTCATGGACACGACATACTTCCAGGAGAACCTGTTGGTACTTGGCTGCACCGTCCAATTTGTGGATATAGTCCACACTATTGTAGGCTTCTATAAGCTCCTGAATTTGGACTTCCCGGGAGGTCACCCAGCCCAGTACTATTCAAACCCAAGGACACTTAACTCCAACTATCCCAAGACCCTTAACCAATTGGAAAAGGGGGTGCACTCTTGTTCATGGGCCCTTTCCTTCTATATTTGAACCCCATGGATCGTCTCTCGAGTCGTTCCCTTTGGTTGCTTACAGCTTCCCTCTATGCTTGGCCTAGGAGAAGCGCCGCACCATGTAGTTTGTGAAGCCCGTCCATTCGGCTATCCCTCGTTCCATCCAAGTCTGGTAGTCCCCGAGAGCTACTATTTCTGGGAATGCAGTATTCCCTTGCTGAACCAGCCAATCTCCCGCCTCTGTCGTCATTAATTCCCTCTTCAGGGGAATCCATCTAATTGACAAGTTCATTGTTTTGAAACTATTGCTTGGAAGCCGTCCTCGCTGGTTTCTACTGGAGTCCACAAATAGCCTACACTTGGAACCTAGTCCTGCTGCAAGGGGGGCCCATTGGGACCTCGAGTGGGTTCTTGTTGCAACAACACCCTTCTCTTCTTCCATTGGGAGTTCAAAAGGTCGGTCTGGAATGTGTTTCCCCATCTTTGCTATGCACATCGTCTCTTGATGGCCCAATTTCTAGTAGAAACTACATCTTCTTCCCCTGATGTACTATCCCATCACTGCCAGCTCTATGGGGATCTCTGCCAGAGAATCTATGAAGACCTTAATTCTAATTGGGCCCAGAACTTCACTAGCTTCTACTGTCTCCAACCCTGAGGCAATATTCCCTATACAATTTTCCACCAGATCTTTCACCACCTCTTGTGAACTCATTTCCATCGGTATGTCCTAGAGTGTGATATTGAGGGGAAAGCTCCCTCCTTTCAGTTGCACTTGTTCATCTGCTGTGAACCTTAGGACCCAAGAGTGAAATGACATGGCCCATTGACTATCAATCACTCCATGCAGCTCCTTGGCCCATCTTTGCAACTCCTCATCCTCAAACACAACCGTGTAGCACCCTTTACCATGCAGGAGTAGACTCTAGATCATGATTCCTTGTTCCAATGATGCATTGAGCTAGTTGATAGCTAGACACCCTGTCGGGAATTTGCCTCGAAACATTGCAATGACTACTTTCAGTTTCAGCTCCACTTCCTTAGCTGCCACTACTTATTGTAACTGCACTAGTCTGGTTCTACTGCTGTGCTCTGTCCTTCCACCCTCCGGGTCCTACACATTATCTTCATCTCTAGACCCTCAGGTGGAGCTCCAGTTCCAAGCGTAACCACCTCATGGTTTTGCAATGTCTGGGTATCCTAAGCCTTGGAGTCCTCAAGGCCTTTGAGCTGGGTGTCACTTGATGTTGCTTCTCCTCCCCTTCCTAACTGTACTTTGGGGTTCTCAACTTCCTCATTTCCAGCCATGTCACCAAGTCCCTTCCCACTCATCTTGGCAGTCTTCGTGGATGCTATTCCCCTCTCTTTAGCTAGCAAATCCTCTTATTATAGGATTCTTCTATTGCTTCTACCCATTCTGTCATTTCTTGTTCCTTGCTCCACACCTTCAGCTTTCTCCTCACCACCTTAGGTTCCTTCTTCTTTTTTGTTTTGCTCTTCTTGAGTTTGTTTGGACCTCCTCTCTCATTCATTGCATTTCCTTCTCCTGTTCCTCAAGTAGCACTGTGAGAGGCTTGCCTCTGACTCTTTGCACTAGTGTCTCCCCTTGGATAACCTTCGCTTGTCCATCCTAGGTGGCCACCATGTCCTTCTGACTTTGCATTTTTGCCTTGTCTAGTGTCTTCCTGGCCTCCACCACATCAGCAACCACATGGAAGGCTTCCATGTAGGCCAAGCCAAGCATAATGTCCTCCCTGATGTAGTGCACATGGTTTTTACCCTTTATCCTATGGTGGTTTAAAATAGGATAACACCACGAAGCAGAACCTAAACCCTCTTTATGCCATGTGACACATGTCATGTGTCATATGCCACATGTCCAAAGGACAATGGTGCGAAACCCGAGGTTCAAATGCTTGAGCCACTGAACGGAGGAACGGTGCCAAACTCCCAAGAAGGGAGCCAAGGAGTGATGGAACCGAACTATGGAGCAACTCTTGAGCATATAGCTCAAGGAGCGAAGGGACAGGAGCCCGGAGTGACTTGGAACAGTCCTAGAGTAACCAGCATCCCAATGTCAAGACTAGCATGCAAAACGGAGCCAAATAGAGTCTAGCGCTATTTCGGCATACCGGTGGCCTAATGCAAGGACATGGGTACTCCACTAGCTAGCATGGAATGAAACTTGGGCTTAAACCCAAGCAAGACGCAGAACAAGGACAGGCACGTAAGCAGGAGCTAGATTATGCTTCAGGTTGGTCGGCCATACCCGACCTACCCGCTATCCCTACTATACATTTAGAACCCCCCACAGCCCCCCCCCCCCACCCCCCCCCTTGAGGAACACACGCTTTGGGCTTTCACCCCAAGCCTCCTTTAGTATCAGGAGTTAGTCTATGGGACAAGCTCAAAACTTACTAAATATGGAATGGCACTAAATTGTGAATTTGGACACGAGACAAACACCATTGTGTTCAGGCCGATCTCTACATTCCGTAGATATGCCAAATGAGAAAATCTGGATACTTTCCATAAATAGCATTTGGGACCAAAATGAGACTAACACAAAGGGCATGATAGTGAGGGTGTTTGGCAGACACAGTAAACTATCATCTAGCGATATTGAGCAATACGCGAAGGTTCTTGTCAAGCTAGTGCAAGATAGAGCAAAAGAGAACTAAGAACTAGGCTGAGTATGCTCAGCTAGAAACACATAAAAGTTCCTACCTTATGTCCATCTGGCTAAGTATAGGTGCTAAGCCCAGTTTACTAACACCTAAACAAGAGGGGCTAATAAAGGGAACCAGCAATACTGACCTCCTGCCATCGTGGCAGTAAGGTAAGAGTCTCCGTAAGGACTAACTAACAGGTAACTTTCGATACCTGAAGTCACATTCGCGACACTCTCCCCCCCTAGGGAAGATCAACGTCCTCGTCAATGCATACTCGAGTCTAGAATACTGCCAAGGGAACAACTCCAGAAAAAATTCATGGTATTCACACTATGCGAGAAATGCACCAACTTAAATGAGTTAGAAAGCAACCTCTTTGTCTAACACAGATGCGTTACCAGCTCAGACACCTTTCGGCTGTCGCCAACAAGGAAATGACCAACAAAGTTAGCCACCCTTGCTGCTCTGGGTGTCACCCAGCTTACAAAAGTGTGATATGCCCTACCTGCAGGAACATAGAGAGAGAAGCCAAAGGCCCCAACCCTCCTAAGCAAAAAAACCAGACCCGTCGGTAAGGTTTAGATAAACTACTATAAACAAGTAGTTAGAGTTGTTTACACGGTCATGCCCTGTTAATGGAATAAGGAACATTGACAGAGAGGTAGGTGATGTGACCAGTCGACAGTAGTTACCCCATGACTAGAGATTTCATCATGCACATGAAGTGCTGAAGCCAGTCTGCCTATACTGGCCCAAAATTCAAAGATCAATAGATGGACAATATCAAAGTCATAACCAATGATATTTTAGAGTCGTAATTATCAGTGAATAAATCTTATATTAGAACACAAATGTATTCTAAGTAAGTTATCATCCGATAAACCAGTATTATAGGATAGGAACCACCAAGATCATTAGAATTGGTAGGCATAGGAATCACCATCCAACAAAATTCAATAACAAGTATATCATCAAGGAAACTCAATGATAAAATTTAACTACCAAAGATGGCAGATAGTATGCCAAACAACTTACCAAAGATAACTCAAAAAACACAAAGTATTATCGACTGGCAAGAAAAATGCTTGCGAATGTATCACCTGAAGGAAATAACATTCCAATTTATTAAAATGAACTCGAGCAATAATCAATGGAACAGAATGAATATGGTAAGACCAACAAACACTTGTTCATGCCAACTATCACACTATCCAATCCGAATAGATCCCAACCAACAACACCAAGGAACTCAAGTTGCCTAAGCAAGTGTCAGCAACATCCTACTGATGTTTCAAACCCAAAAAACCAATCCAGAGCAAACCACAAACAACATGTGGTATTGCAAAAAGCCATAAGCTATCAAAGAAAACAACTAACCATCATGAAAGATCATCAATAATCCCACCAATGAAGAGACACATAATCATTGTCAAAGAGGAATTCACCATCCCAAAGAACGGCAATTCATTCCATATCAACAACAATCAAGCAAAACCTATTGACAAGGATAATCAACTATCCTAGATGATAGTCAATCATCACCAATGATTGCCAGACACAAAGCCAACTTTAGCATCGAAGTTAATGAGCTAAAATGCTTTCCCCAACAACTCCTAACAAATGGAACAATGAGCATAAAACTCAAGAACCAAAAACTCGAAGAAGCCTATAACCAAGTCTTGCTTAATAATGATCACAAGTTTTGCATGAACTAACTTCAATGTTAAAGAAGAAATCATGGTATAACCCACAACATCCTTCTCAACACATCCATAAGCTAAACTTTATAATACCAAAGCTAATGAAGAGTATATCTACATCAATCCAAAAGCTAAGCATAACAAAGTTATGCTCAATAAGTGATCACTAAACGATCCTCTATGAATCCATCTTTTAGCAAGATGTAACTCACTAAATAACAAGCATAAGAAAAATCATTAATGATCGATATATCCCAATTCAAATCTAACAAGGATTCAAACAGCTACGGACCAGCCTATTTGCCACTCATAGCAAACCCAGAGAAGGTTTGCTTTCACCCATGGTACATGGAACAACTCATGGAACCACTAGAACAACTTATGGAACCACTGATAGGCTAACATTAATCCTGCCAACTCAAAGCGTAAGCTCGAGTTGCTAATGTGCCTCACTCACGAGCCCAAGCTCAAACTCGTGTGAACGGAACAACTTAATCCCTCTTATGAGCCCAAGCTCAAGCTCACATATAATGCGGTACAAAAAAGGTAACAAAAACCATACCCAAGGAACAATTGCGAGGTCTTTTGCACCCAAACGTGTACCCACTCAGATCATCATTTTCATCTCTACGTATGCAATAAGACTAGTTGCCCAATCTCATTGGATAGTATTCACCGAGACCTTCCTCTGATACCAAATGTAGCGCATGTGGTTTTGACCCTTTATCCTATGGTGATTTACCATAGGATAACACCACGAAGCGGAACCTAAACCCTCTTTGTGCCACATGACAGATGCCACATGTCACATGCCACGTGTCCATAGGAACCCGAGGTTCGGGGCCTTGGGCCACAGAACGAAAGAACGGTGCCAAACTCCCAAGCATGGAGCCAAGGAGTGATGGAACCGAACCACGGAGCAACTCCCGAGCATAAAGCCCAAGGAGCGAAGGGACAGGAGCCCGGAGTGACTTGGAACAGTCCTGGAGCAACTAGCATCCCAATGCTAGGACCAGCACACAAAATGGAGCCAAACGGAGTCTAGCGCTATTTCGGTATACCGGTGGCCTAACGCGAGGACATGGGTACTCCACCAGCTAGCATGGAATAGAACTTGGGCTTAGACCCAAGCCGGACGCAAAACAAGGACAGGCACGCAAACAGGAGCTAGACTATGCCTCAAGTTGGTCGGCCATGCCCGACCTACCCACTATCCCTACTATACATTTGGAACCCCCCCCCCCCCCCCCCCCTTGAGGAACACACGCTTTGGGCTTTCACCCCAAGCCTCCCTTAGTATTAGGAGTTAGTCTCTGGGACAAGCTCGAAACTTACTAAATATGGAATGGCACTAAATTCGAATTTGGACACGGGACGAACACCATTGTGTTTAGGCCGATCTATACATTCGGTAGACATGCCAAATAAGCAAATCTGGCCACTTTCCATAAATAGCATTTGGGACCGAAATGAGACCAACGCTAAGGGCATTATAGTGAGGGTGTTTGGTAGACACGGTAAGCTATCATTTAGCGATATTGAGGGACCAATCTCAATATCACGGGGGTTCTTGATACTAGCAAATGCAAGCCAATGACAGGAGTTTCTCAAACCATGCCAAGTATGCTCAGCAAGAAACACATAGGGTTCCTACCTTAGGTTTATCCAATCTAAGTACACGGTCATTGACCAGTTTCTCAACTAGCTCAAGTGGGAAATTAATAACGGGTCCAGCAATACCGACCTCCTGCCATCGTGGCAGTAAGGAAAGAATATCCGAAAGGACTAGCTGACAGGTAACTTTCAATACCCGAAGTCACATTCGCGACACGCATCATACAAACTACATACTAAGGTTTAGGCTCACCGAAGTCAACTCTAACCCTTTCACTAGTTTGTACTAGCTTACGAAAATGGAATGGTTTTCAAGCAAAGTGATCAACAAATCAGCAATTAGAAAAGCTAAAGAAAATTTGTGGAAAATTTTCCATCTTAGAGAAACAATGACTCTTAGTCCAGAAAAACAAACTTCCAAAACTCAACCAACTTCCTCCTACACATAGGTTCACCTCAACACCAATTCTCATGACCCATAGTATGCTTAACCTTCGAACATCTTTTTGCCCATACTTCCGACATCTAACTGTAAGCGACTAAATTTTCTGTTCTACTTTAGTGACTTAACCACACCTCCGACCACTTGGAGGAGTCTCATTCACCACCTCCATAAGTCCAATTCAGGACTTGGGACTTCCTAGCCCCGAGAATGGCATCTATGCCACTCGACATTTGCACTTGGTCCAAGTGCTCCACGTGTCCGATCCCATGATCAACACCCCAAGGTATCACCGACATGGCAGCCTGTTACGCTAAGGCCATACCTATTCAC